>NW_025187518.1:0-3025 GCF_004010195.1 Chiloscyllium plagiosum | reverse complement strand
TCAGATATTAAGTGACTGAAGAACTTCACCTGTCATTGCATAAATCAAAGTTTTGCGAGACTGGCTTTATGCCCTTCCCTCGTGCAATGCAAAGGAATCCTTCTCACATTGTTCCTCTGTCGGTTCCACTATTAAGCAATCGTCTACAGATTGCAGAAGCGCAGACCCAGGGGTTAAAACAAGAGTCTCCAGACTCCTGCGTAGAGCCTCATTATATATGGTGGGTGACTCACAGTAACATTGACAAAGTCGTGTGAACTCATAGGATTTCCCTTTGAATGAAAAAGCGAACCAGAATTGACTCTCTGGGTGCACCGTTATACTAAAGAATGTATTTGCTAAATGCACAGCAGGGAACCATTTACTATCCGGTCTAAATTGAACTAATACAGTATAGGGTTTGGGAACATTTGATGCGCGCGGGACAACACTGTTATTGACTGTTTGCAGGTCTTGAACAAACCTCCATTCCTCCGGTTCACTTGGAATTTTTGCCTTTTTGATCAGAAAAATGGGAGTTCTCACCGGTGAGTTTACATAGGGGATTATCTCTCTAGCCTTTAGGAAGGATTGAAAGACTGGAGTAACTACGTTCATGGGTTGTAACTGGTATTGTGCCCTGTAAGGACGATACTCCGACTTCGTGGTTACTCGTATTGGTTCACAACCTCGCATAAGCCGCAAATCATGTTTTCCTTTTACGCTTAATTCAGTAGGAACCGTTATTAATCTTGAGTCTGAGAATGTATCTTAGGGAAACGCCAGGCCAGCCTTCTAGGCTCTTCAGGGCTCGGGGGAGGGGGGAGGTTTACCTCGAATGTAAGTTGGACAAATTAATTTCGGCCTATATGTCTGCACATCTGCATTAAACCACATACCCACATCGTCCCAGTACACCCAACATTTCGTTCTTTATGCCTTTAGTTCCCATGGCTCCAAATCCTGCCAGCAGTCACTGGACACCTTCGCCAGTGACACGCGAGGAGCGTAGCCTTCCACATCAAAAATATAGAGTTTACTTGCCGTCACAGGTACTTGACATAAGTTCACACTGACTGCACATCTGCCATCCCTTCAATAAAATTCGCACAATAACATCTGACCTGGTTTAACCAATCTCCTGAACCAATACTTCTCTTATGGTTCCTCGGGGCCACCGTGGTGTATGTGTGCCGTGCAGTGCAGCATGTTCCCGCAAAAAAAAAATCGGTGTTAATAGGATTAACATGGTTACCTGCTTCCAGGGCGAGTAAATTGCTCAATCAACTCATTGCTCTCTGGCTTAATCGCCACTCATAGACATACACCAGGGGTCGTGGGTTGTATTTTGCAGTTTACACTTTTGAATCATACCTTTGAATTACCTGGAAACCCGTCGGAGAACTGAGCAAATACAACCCCAGTCTCACTATGAGATCCCGAGCCATCGAATGTAAAGGACAGAATTCCGCTAACAAAATTGAGAATTAGAATTTTTACACATTACTGATTTCACACAATATGGGTGCGGTAAAACTCTCTCATATCACGACTCCTGATGCCTCCATTGAGTTCAGGAACATTCCACTCATCTTTATTGGCGTCAACTCTGTGAACTGTCTTGATTTGAGGAGTGAATGTGCTGGCCATGTATCTACCAAAAAGGTAACTGGTGTACCTGCCACATATAACATAGAGTTAGGCATCGACATATACGCATCATTGTTATATTGAACATATTGTCCACACTTCGCAATCTCAATGTTCAATATAGAGTAGGGACACATCTCAGTGCCCGTTAGGTTAGTAGAAGTGATTAACGTAAGGGATTCTTCGTTGCCAAGTATAAAGGAAAGAGGTTTACCTGTACATTGTGGACTGCCCACCTCAACCTCAGTCGTCCCCTGTCAGTCACCATGCTGTCCAGCCTCCAGGACCGATTGAGGCTGTCTGTGCGGGCACTGTCTCGACCAGTGGTCCAATGCTCCGCAAACAAAGCACCAGCCAGATCTATCTCTGCAAGTGCACTTCCGCGATCCCTTCCTCTTTTGCAAACTCCACCTGTGCCTCTCTCTTTTCCCGCAGTTCCTCCCTCCAACGACTGAACGACCATTTGCATCATAATAAGCTGAGGTTTATGTGATTGCTGTTCCATCTTTAATTTCCGGTTATGGTTCTCTTGAGCCAGCAATTTTTCAGCATGTATCATGTATTGTTCTACCTAATTCAGCTTTCCCGTGTCCCAGGTAATACACGTATATTGTTACCTACCTTGTTGTTTCGTAATTCATTCCATTGATAAAGCTGCTCCTCAAGTGCCTCAAACGGTGTGATCTCTGCCGTCGTTATGTCCTCGGGTGGTATCAGTCCACAATAGACGTTATCGACTTTCGTGAGGTGCTTAAGGTACTGGGACATCGTCTCGACTTCTTTAGGGATTCTTTTCAATTGATTGTGGATACGATATGCTATTGGTGATTCAGCAGAATCTGAGGCGGCGACCGTTGACTTGGAATCTTCGCGAAGTGGATCTCGTAGGCGGGCTGTAGCTCTTCGAGGGCACCCATAAAGGTCAGGATCTGATCCAGTCTTAAGACACTGTACAGCTTCATTAGGTTGTTTTCCGTGTGTGTGTGAATGTGCGCTGGTGTTTGTACCTTTACTTGATCTATATTTTATTCGAGATTTTCTTTCTCTGAAATCAGGCTCAGCCTTCAACATGTTATAAGCACTCCAATTCACAGGTTCTATGTTACCCTTCCGTTTATCCTTCTCTCTCTCTCCTCCAACGGTGACCTCAACATTTGCAACTGCATGTTACTAAAACTTCCTTCCTCCAGAAATACACATTCCTTGATTTACATTTTTAACTGCTTTACAGAAACTAGGCCATAATTATTTAGCGTATATTGTATTTTTTCTTGACCATTCCAAGTTGTCTGTCGACCCTCTTTTTGTTCTCTCCTACTGGATTTTCATGGATATTGGAAAAGTGTTCATCTCTTTCTGTCTATCTCTCTCTCTCTCTCTCTCTCTCTCTCTCTCA
>NW_025187517.1:0-3025 GCF_004010195.1 Chiloscyllium plagiosum | reverse complement strand
TGTCCAGATGCACCTTAAATGAATATACCTTGTTTGCTTCTACCACCTCTGCTGGTAACGCGTTCCAAATGCCCACCACCCTCTGTGTGAAGTATTTTCCGCGTGTATCCCCATTAAACTTTCCACCTCTCAGCTTGAAAGCATGACCTCTCGTTATTGAATCCTTCACTCTGGGAAAAAGCTTGTCTCTATCCACCCTGTCTATACCCTTGATGATTTTGTAAACCTCAATCAGGTCCCCCCTCAATCTCCTTTTTTCTAATGAAAATAAACCAAACCTACTCAACCTCTCTTCATAGCTAGCACCTTCCTTACCAGGCAACATCCTCATAAATCTTCTCTGCACTCTCTCCAAAGCATCCACATCCTTTTGGTAATGTGACGACCAGAACTGTACACAGTATGCTAAATGCTGCTGAACCAATGTCTTGTACAATGTTAACATGACTTGCCAGCTCTTATACTCAATACCCAGTCCAATGAAGGCAAGCATACTATATGCCTTCTTGACCACTCTATCCAACTGTGCAGCCACCTTCAGGGTACAATGGACTTGCACTCCCAGATCTCTCTGCTCATCAACTGTTCCCAAGACTCTTCTATTTATACTCTCGTTTGCTCTAGAATTAGACTTCCCAAAATTCTGTCTCCTGTTGCTCAGTCAGTTCTTTATCCACCTAGCTAGAACACCCTGCACACCATATGACTTCACTTTCTCCATTAATCTACAATGGGGAACCTTATCAAACGCTTTACTGAAAGTCCATGTATATGACATCAACCGCCCTTCCTTCATCTAATAACTTGGTCACTTCCTCAAAGAACTCTATTTGGTAAGGCACGATCTCCGCCACACAAAACCATTTTGCCTATCACTGATAAGCCCATTCTTTTCCATTTATAAATAGATGGTATCCCTCAGTACCTTCTCCAGCAACTTTCCCACCACTGACGTCAGGCTCATTGGTCAGTAATTACCCGGAATATTCCTACTACCCTTCTTGTACAGGGGGACAACATGAACAACCCTCCAGTCCGCCGGCACCTCACCTGTATTTAAGGATGCCTCAAAGATATCTGTCAGGGCTCCAGCTATTTCCTCTCTCGCCTCCCTCAGCAACCTGGGATAGATCCCATCGGTCCTGGGGATTTGTCCACCTTAATAACCTCTAGCCTACCCAACACATCTTCCCTACTTATGCCAACGTGATCCAGACTAATAAAACTTCAATCTCTAATCTCAACATTCATCATGTCCCTCTCCTCACTGAACACTGATGCAAAGTAATCATTCAGAATCTCACTCATTGTCTCAGGTTCGACACACAAACTTCATTCCTTATCCTTTAGTGGACCAACCTTTTCTCTAGTTGATTCAAAATGATTGTTAAACAGAGCATAGATGATGTGAGATTTCCATTCTGGAAATGGCTGGCTGAAGGACAGTAGAGACGGAGGCTCCCAGCCTATTTAAAAGGTGCCTAGTTCGACATTTGAAGTCCTGCAGTTTCCAGGCACTTTCCAAGGCCTATTCAATAGGATGAGGCTTGGGGTCTTTTTGTTTGCTCAATATTGGTATGGTGGGCAGAATGACAAAGTTCAATATCATAACACGTTAGTCAGGGGAACATGTAGAGTAATAGGGTGGGGGAATGGGTCTGGATGGGATACTCTTCAGAGGGGTGGTCTGGGCCAAATGGCCTGTTTCCACACTGTAGGGATGTTATGATAAAAACATTCAACATTTTCATAGGATAAGGGCAAAGAGGTGATAAACAGCATCAGAATTGTTAGGTAAATTGCCCATAGTGATCAGGGATGTGCAGGGTTATGAGAAATGGCAGGTTATTACAGGGATGGCTCTTCAGGGGGTTGATGTGGACCCAAGGGGCTGAATGGCCTGCCTCCACATTGTAGAGTTTCACTGATCCTAATTGCTCTTTGGGATAGCCATCACATGTATGATGTGTCAAATTACTTTCCTTTATGATATAATGATTTTATGGTTTCTTCTAATTGATGCTGTTCATATGTTGCTTGATGTTGACATGAGGTACAAAGTTACTAATATACTTCTAGTGTGATATTGGGTTAAATAAATTAAGCAAGTCCACACAGTGATTTACAAATGGAAGGTATATTTGCTGTATAAAATATTTAAGACAGCAATGTCTTAGCTATATACTTTAAATAGCATTCCAACCATATTCACAGAACTATCACAAGGTTATCTCTCGGTACATGTGATGTGTCTCTCCGTGTAGATGTGTATAACTGTGTGTGTGTGTGAGAGAGAGAGATGTCTGTTATGTTAAGGTGTGTATATATGTGAGGATCTGCAAACATGTGAGGTGTGTGTGTGCGCCCATCTGTATGTCTATATGTATACGTGTGAGACTGCATGTATGGGTGCATATGATGCCCATACGTATGAGGTGTGCATATGTTAGACTGCCTGTATGTATGGGGAGCGTGAGAGAGTACCTGGACAAATCAAAGAGAGAGTGAAATTGAGAGTTAAAGAGAGAGAGAGAGAAAAGCCTTTAAGTATTGAGAGTGCGTGGGAGACACTGCTTGTATATAGGAGTGTGACAGACTGCCTGTAAGTATTGGGATTGTGTGTTAGACCACCAGTATGTACTGGATGTATGTGAGAGACTGTCTGTATATATTGGGAGTGTGTGAGACTACCTGTAGGCATTGGCAGTGTGTGTGAGAGACTGCCTGTATGTACTGGGAGTGTGTGTGTGAGACTGTCTGTATGTATTGGGAGTGTGTGTGAGAGACTGCCTGTATGAATTGGGTGTGTGTGTGAGAGACTGCCTGCATGTATTGGAAGTGTGTGTGAGACCACCTGTTTAAGATAGTGTGTGAGACTGCCTGTATATATTGAGAGTGTGTGAGAGACCGCCAGTATATGTTGGAAGTGTGTGTGAGAGACCACCTGTATATATTGGGAGCGTGTGTGAGAGACTGCCTGTATGAATTGGGAGTTTGTGTGTGAGATTGTCTGTATGTATTGGGA
>NW_025187516.1:0-3025 GCF_004010195.1 Chiloscyllium plagiosum | reverse complement strand
TCTGGAAATGAAAATATCGCTAATCAGAAAAAATGCATTTTTATAGTTGCTGAGATACCACAAGGGCAAAGGAATTTGACAATTCATTCTGAAAGGCAATCCTAATTGTTCAGATGCTGTATCAATACTTTTAATTGTATCCTTAACATTATCTTTAGTGAAAAAATTTCAACAAATTGACAAAATCCTTCCATACTTTGGAAAATGTAATGTGGAATTGGTAATTTTGATGAACATCTTTATCATTTCTCTCAAAGTGACATGAACACTAATCGAAAGATAATGAACTAAAATGCAAATTTCATATAGTTTTATGGATTTTTGGTTGTTTGCGTGGTTTGTTAATTTTGATGAATAGATTAATGAAGTCTCATGTTCAGTTCAGCAACTAACTTTGTATTGAAGCTATATTACTTACAGATGATGTGCATGAAGCGTAGCAACGCGTTTACAAATGTTTACCATGGCAGGCTCATTCAGAAATTACGAGGCATTGGATACAGGGAAATGTGTCTGCCTGGATGCCGAATTGGATGGCCCATAAAAGACAAAAGGCAGATTTATATATAAAGTATACTGGCTGGAGCTCGTTAACCAGTGGTGTTCCACAGGCTTCGGTTCAGGAACCTCTGTTGTTTCTGATTTTATTCATGACTTGGATGAGGAACCGGAAGAAAGGATTAGTTCGTTTCCCCATAACACGAAGATTCGTGGAATTGTGGGTAGTGTGAAGGGCTGCAGTAGATTGCAAGAGATCATTAACAGATTGCAGAACTGGGCTGATCAGTGGCAGGAGGAGTGCAACGTAGAAAAGTCTGAACTTTTTCACACTGGAAGTTCGAATTTGAATTCAGAATACATGGTTGAATGCAACATTCTTGACAGTGTGGAGTTAACAGAGGGATCTTAGGTCCATATTCATACATCCCTAAAAGTTGTTACTCATGTTAATTGGATTGTTAGGACGACATGTGGGGTGCTGGCATTGATTCGCAAATGTGATTTTGTTTTAGATTTGCGAGGTTATGCTGCAGATCTGTAGAGTTTAGTTTGACCACACTTAGAATACTGTGTTCAGTTGCGGTCACCTCATTTCAGGAAAGATGTCGAAGCTTTCGGCAGGTGCAGAGGAGATATAATGTTATGCTGCCTGGACTGGATGGCATGTCTTATGCAGAAAGGTTGAGCGAAAGAGGACTATTCTCATCGGAGTGAAGGGGGATGAGAGATGATTTGATAGAGGTGTATAAGACGTTGAAAGTCTTAGATGGAATAGATAGACATAGACTGTTTCCTAAGATAGGCATATCTATCAAGAGGGGGAATACTTATCAGGCATTTCAACACAAGGAAATACTTCATCCAGATGATGACCTTGAGACCATTGCCGATTTTCAGGATAAAAAGAAACCAATTAAATCCCATTGACTGTTGTCCTTTAGGAAGGCATTAGCTGCTCTTGCCTGCAGGTTATACAAGATCGTTAACACTTTACTTAATTCTAAACACATCTATTGGCAAAATGGGTCTGGCAATCACTTCTGGAATAGGCAGCAACACACATGTCCGAGCAATAAGTAACAAGAAAAAGTAAACCATGGAGTGAGAATTCATGTAAGAGGCACTGCAGCACACCTGGTGGGTACTATCGAAGTGACATGAATTCTTCACTCGTACCATCAGCTCCAATGTTATCGCATGTAAAGAAATCATACTAATATTTTCAATCAATGTCAGGTTTGCACCTCTGCGATCCGGTTGGCAATGCATTCCAAACACCCATGATACTCTGTGTGAAAAGTACTTTTCATCAAAGCCCCTTCAAATCTCCTGCCATATTAAATGATGGCCCCTTGCGAAGCTCTCTTCAAATAAGATGGACAGCTGCGTCTCATGCACTCTGCCGTTGCACCTCATAATATTATATTGTTGTATCAGGTCTTCACACTCTCAACTTCGCTGTTCCATAGAAGGTTATCTCGTGCCATCTCTGACGATGAATGACCTATGCAACACATGGCTGAATTTGGTGTACACCAACTCCATTGCAATCACATCCTTCCCGTCATGTTGTTATCAGAAATGCACGAACTACTCCAGTTGTTGTCTATTCAAAGTCTGATGCAACTCAAATATAATCTCTCTGCTGAAAGTCTATGTCACATCTGAGTATGCAGAAAAGGTTTCAACTGTGTAAGATTGGAGGAATTGAGTTATAAGAAGAAGCAGGATAGGTGGGGACAGCTTTCCCTTGGGGAGTAGAGACGAAGGGAGGGTTTTACAGATTCGGAGAAATGATTAGATTTTTAAATGGCCAAGATTTTTAAATTAATTATGGCATTCTTATCCTAGATGTCGCAGATTTAAGGGGAGAGAGGAGAAAATTAAGATACCTAAGGGGCCAAGACGGTGGTCGGTATGCGGAACGAACTGACAAAGGAAGTGATAAATGCGAGTAGAATAACACCATCTATGGAAAACAGCTTTACACATACATGGATAGGAAAAGCTTAGAGGAATATTGGCCAAATGCAGACAAGGGTCGGTGTGGAGTTGTTGGGGCGAAGGGCCTGTTTCTACGCTGTATGTAATCTAATCTAACCTAATCTAAGTACGAATATTTTAGTTGAGGTAGCCTGGAAAATCTTGTCTGAACAGTCTGTTTCCAAGTTGTATGAATCTGGGACTGTACTATTCTGAATGTATATGCAAGTTACAGCTGACAGCAAGCTAGACATGCGACCAGGTAAGATGGCACTCATGAGCACAACTGTTTATCATTTTCTGATTCAATACACGCATAGTGGCTGTCAAAGTACTGCATTGTCTATTAGAGTCATACAGTGACAGAGATATACAGCATGGAAATATGTTAATGATATCGACTACAGTCACAAGGTGTACCTGACGAATGTGATTGACATGATTTGGACATGCCGGTATTGGACTGGGGTGTACAAAGTTAAAAATCACACAACACCAGGTAAAAGTACAACAGGTTTATTGGACGCACACTAGCTTTCGG
>NW_025187515.1:1586-3024 GCF_004010195.1 Chiloscyllium plagiosum | reverse complement strand
ACAGCCTGCAACCATTCAGACTTTTCATGCACATTTTCTTTTAGCTTGCACACATTGCTGTGATGAGAAACAATGATGGAGACGATGTGCAGTATAGGCCACTCCATCTCAGGCAGATCATATTTTCTTCCTCTCTGAGTTGAGTCACACAATGATATCATCCTCGCTCAAACTGGACCATGTGAGGTTTCATTGAACATTGTCCAAACTACGACTATATTCCAGTCCCTGCTCCATGTAGGTATATTGTTGCTGCTTTTTCTTAGCAGACAATAATCAATTTGAAATGTATTTACATGTGCCATTTAAAAATGTTTAAATGTTTATGCATTCAGAGTACCTGTGCTAAAATGAAGGCTTCTTATTTTTTAACAAATGCAGAAATTGCTGCAAAGACTCAGCAGGTCTGTCAGCATCCAAATGCCTTTCAAATGTTGTAATTGGACCAGTTTCCACCACTTCCTCTGATAGCTCATTCCTCTGAGTGAAATGGTGCCGCTTCCAAATCTTCCCCCTCTCACTTTCAACCAATGGCCTCTACGTTTGGACGCCCCTACCCTGGGAAGAAACCTTGACTACGCACCCTATCCATGGCTGTTATGATTTTATAAATGGCTACAGCTGCGAAATGTGATTCCAACCAACACGAATGGCTGTGCTCTCAGTCTTTCCTGGGCCTCAATTCTGAAATTCAATACTGACACCTCTTCCTTCTCCATCAAGACACAATTCTAACACCATTTTCATCAGTCTGTCTAGACATATTATGAAACATCTCTGTAAGATTTGTACCTGAAACTTTGTGCCTGGAGATAGAGACACGAGCACCACTCAGCAATAGTCCCTAAAGCTGCAACATGATTCCTCTGTGTGTCTGTTCATCAGCCTGTTCTGACACACTGTGACACACCTCCACAACAGACAGGACTTGAATCCAGACCATTTGGTCCAGAGCTAGGGACACTACCACAGAAGTTTAGGATTCGGAATAAAAGCCAGGGTTCTGGCTCGGAGGCATGGGTACTACCCATGCCACAAGATCTAAACTATTCCCAGACTTTGGGTCACATTTTATGTGCCAGCTTTTAGCTCGGTATGTGATTTCTTAAAATCTGGTTAACATTACTGAACTATACAAAATGTTTTTCATTGTTAAACAAATACAAGGTATTTGTCTCAATTGTCGGATTGTTCACATACTGTGCCATCGAGATAAACCATACACATCGTTAACTGCTATTATCTGCAGTCTGCAATATTACGGAAATAAATCCTGCAAACATACTCTGCACAATGACTAGATTAGATTAGATTACTTACAGTGTGGAAACAGGCCCTTCGGCCCAACAAGTCCACACCGCCCCGCCGAAGCGCAACCCACCCATACCCCTACATTTACCCCTTACCTAACACTACGGGCAATTTAGCATGGCCAATT
>NW_025187515.1:0-1087 GCF_004010195.1 Chiloscyllium plagiosum | reverse complement strand
TAGGGCTTTTGGCAGTGTTGTAGAACAGAGACCTCAGCTGTCAGGTATAGTTCATTAAAATTTGCATCTCATATAGATAGTGTGGTTAAGGAGGTGTTTTCATTGTCTTCATTGGTCAGACCTTTCAATGTCGAAATTTGGACGTCATGTTGAGGGTGTACAGACATTGGTTAGGGTTCTTCTGGAATACTGTGTCCAGTCTAATCATCCTGCCAGCTCATTCTATATTCACACCACCCTTTGTGTAAAAACGTTGCTCCTGAGGTCACATGTAAATTTTTCCCCACTCACTTTAAAACTATGTCCTCTAGATTTGGTCTCACCCTCCCTTAGAAAATATTTTTACTATTCACTTTGATATTACTGACCTCAATATTATTAAGCTGGAGAGTGTTCAGAAGAGATTAACCTGGATTTTCCTGGGAATGGAGGGAGTGAGCTATAAGGGGAGGCTGGATAGGCTGGGACTTTTCTTCACTGGGGAGTATGAGATTGAGGGTTTGACGTTATGGAGGTTTACGAAATCATGAGGGGTACAAATAAGCTGAAGGGCCAATGTCTTTTCCCTGGAATCGAGGGTTCAAGACTGAGGGATATTTTAAGGGGCGAGGAAAAAGATTTACAAAAAATCATGAGTGATAATGACTTTAGACAAAAGCTGGCTTGTGTGTGGAATGAACTTCCAGAGGAAGTGGTGGAAGTGTGTGCAGTTACAACGTTTAAAAGACGTTTAGATCAGTACATGGATTAGACATCAGTTTGGATGGTGCTATGAGCAGCTGCCCTCGCCCTCTCCCTCTCCCTCTCTGAATGAATCGCTGTTGGTTTTCACCCTCTGCCAATGCCTGTGTAGTGGCGTGGGAAGCCAGCAGAGGGATGCATTGCATCACCTTAAGCACCACAGAGACTGCCAGACCTGCCCCACACAGAGACACACAGATACACACACGGGGATGGTGAGGACACGGCATGAAGCTCATCTGGTAACTTAAATGAACATAAAAAATGCTCAATTCGCCTCGTAAACTGTTAAAATATGAGTGACAGGGAACTCCCAAATTCCACTGTTTAAATAAAAACATCAATT
>NW_025187514.1:1800-3024 GCF_004010195.1 Chiloscyllium plagiosum | reverse complement strand
GTGAGTCAGTATTGAAGGAGTGCCACACTGTCAACGAGTCAGTACTAAGGGAGTGCGTCACTGTCAGTGAGTCAGTACTGAGGGAATCCCGCACTGTCGGTGAGTCAGTACTGAGGGAGTGCCGCACTGTCGGTGAGTCAGTACTGAGGGAATGCAGCACGGTCGGTGAGTCAGCACTGAGGGAGTGCGGCACTGTCGGTGAGTCAGTACTGTGGGAGTGCAGCCCTGTCGGCGAGTCAGTACTGAGGGAATGCCGCACGGTCGGTGAGTCAGTATTGAGGGAGTGCCACACTGTCAGCGAGTCAGTACTAAGGGAGTGCCTCACTGTCAGTGAGTCAGTACTGAGGGAATCCCGCACTGTCGGTGAGTCAGTACTGAGGGAGTGCCGCACTGTCGGTGAGTCAGTACTGAGGGAAAGCACCACTGTTGGTGACTCAGTCCTGAGGGAGTGCTGCACTGTCGGGGAGTCAGTACTGAGGAAGTGCAGCACAGTCAGTGAGTCAGTACTGTGGGAGTGCGGCACTTTCGGTGAGTCAGCACGGAGGGAGTGCAGTACTGTCGGTGAGTCAGTAATGAGAGAGTGGCGCACTGTCGTTTAGTCAGTAATGAGGGAGTGCAGCACTGTTGGTGAGTCAGTACTGAGGGAGTGCGGCACTGTCTGTGATTCAGTACTGAGGTAGTGCGGACGTGTCGGTGATTCAGTACTGAGGAAGTGCTGCACTTTTGGTGAGTCAGTACTGAGGGAGTGCCGCAAAATCGGTGTGTCAGTACTGGGGCGGTGCCGCACTGTCGGTGCGTCAGTACTGAGGGAGAGCCTCATTGTCGCTGAGTCAGTACTTGAGGATTGCGGCACTGTTGGTGAGTCAGTACTGAAGGAGTGCGGCACTCTCGGTAAGTCAGTACTGAGGGAGTTCAGCACTGCCGTTAATTCAGGACTGAGGAAGTGCGGCACTGTCGGTGAGTCAGTACTGAGGAAGTGCAGCAAAGCCAGTGAGTCAGGACTGATGGAGTGCAGCACTGTCCGTGAGTCAGTACTGAGGGAGGGCCTCACTGTCGGTGAGTCAGTACTGAGGAAGTGCTGCAGTTTTGGTGAGTCAGTACGGAGGGAGTGCCGCAAAATCGGTGAGCCAGTACTGAGGGAGAGCCTCATTGTCGCTGAGTCAGTACTTGCGGATTGCGGCACTGTCGGTGAGTCAGTACTGAGGGAGTGCCGCAAAATCGGTG
>NW_025187514.1:0-821 GCF_004010195.1 Chiloscyllium plagiosum | reverse complement strand
TGCCGCACTGTTGGTGAGTCAGTACTGAGGGAGTGCAGCACTGTCGGAGAGTCAGTACTTAGGGATTGCGGCACTGTCGATGAGTCAGTACTGAGGGAGTGCAGCCCTGTCGATGAGTCAGTACTGAGGGAGTGCTGCACTGCCGGAGAGTCGGAACTGAGCGAGTGCCGCATTGTCGGTAAGTCAGTACTGATGGACTGCCGCACTGTTGGTGAGTCAGTACTGAGGGAGTGCAGCACTGTCGGTAATTCAGTACTGAGGGAGTGCCGCACTGTCGGTGAGTCAGTACTGAGGGAGTGCAGCATAGTCAATGAGTCAGTACTGAGGGAGTGCCACACTGCCGGTGAGTCAATACTGAGGGAGTGCAGCACTGACGGTGAGTCAGTACTGAGGGAGTGCCGCACTGGGTGTGAGTCAGTAATGAGGGAGTGACGCACTGTTGGTGAGTCAGTCCTGAGGGAGTGCAGCATAGTCAATGAGTCAGTACTGAGGGAGTGCCACACTGCCGGTGAGTCAATACTGAGGGAGTGCAGCACTGCCGGTGAGTTAGTACTGAGGGAGGGCCACACTGTCGGTGAGTCAGTGCTGAGGGAATGCAGCACTGTCAGTGAGTCAGTACTGATGGAGGTCCACACTGACGGTGAGTCAGTACTGGGGGAGTGCAGCACAGTCGTTGAGTCAGTACTGAGGGAGTGCAGCACTGTCTGTAATTCAGTACTGAGGGAGTGCGGTACTGAGGGTGAGTCAGTACTGAGGGAGTGCCGCACTCTCGGTGAGTCATTACTGAGGGAGTGCAGCACTGATGGTGACTCAGTACTCAG
>NW_025187513.1:0-3024 GCF_004010195.1 Chiloscyllium plagiosum | reverse complement strand
GCACACTGTATCAGTGTGGAGCTCACTATATCGATGTTGAGCTCACAATTTCAGTGTGGTGCTCACTTTATCAGCATGGAGCTCATTGTATCAGTGTGGAGCTCACTATATCAGTGTGGAGCTCACTATAACTGCGTGGAGCTCACTATATCGGTGTGGGGTTCACTGTCTCAGTGTGCGGCTCACTATATCAGTGTGGAACTCAATATGTCAGTGTGAAGCTCAATATATTGGGGTGGAGTTCACTATATCAGTGTGAAAATCACTATACCAGTGTGGAGCTCACAGTGTCACAGTGAAGTTCACTATATTAGTGTGGAGGTCATTATATCGGTGGGGAGCTCACTATATCGGTGTAGAGCTCAGTGTATCAGTGTTGAGATCACTATATCTGTGTGGAGCTCACCATGTCAATGTGGAGTTCACTATATCGGTGTAGAGCTCAGTGTATCAGTGTGGACTCACTATATCAGTGTGGAGTTCACTCTATCAGTGTGGTGCTCACTGTATCAGTGTGGAGCTCACTATATCAGTGTAGAGATCACTATATCTGTGTGGAGTTCATTGTATCAGTGTGGAGTTCACTGTTTCGGTGTGGGGCTCACCATATCTTTGTGGAGCTCACTGTATTAGCGTGGAGCTCACTATATCAGAATGGAGCTCACTATATCAGTGTGGGACTCACTATATCAATGTGGAGTTCACTATATCGGTGTAGAGCTCAGTGTATCAGTGTGGACTCACTATATCAGTGTGGAGTTCACTCTATCGGTGTGGTGCTCACTGTATCAGTGTGGAGCTCACTATATCAGTGTGGAGATCACTATATTTGTGTGGAGTTCATTGTATCAGTGTGGAGTTCACTGTTTCGGTGTGGGGCTCACCATATCTTTGTGGAGCTCACTGTATTAGCGTGGAGCTCACTATATCAGAATGGAGCTCACTATATCAGTGTGGAGCTCACTATATCACTGTGGAGATCACGATGTCGGTGTGGAACACACTATATCAGTGTGGAACTCACTGTATCAGTGTGGAGCTCACTATATCGATGTTGAGCTCACTATATCAGTGCGATGCTCACTATATCGGTGCGGAGCTCACTATATCAGTGTGGAGCTCACTATGTCAGTGTGGAGCTATGTATATCGGTGTGAAGCTCACTATATCAGTGTGGTGCTCACTTTTTCAGTGTGGAGCTCACTGTATCGGAGTGGAGCTCATTGTATCAGCGTGGATCTCACTGTATTGGTGTGGTGCACATTATATCGGAGAGGAGCTAACTATGTCGGTGTGGAGCTCGCTGTATCAGTGTTGGGATCACTGTATCAGTGTGGAACTCACTATATCTGTGAGGAGCTCACTATATCGGTGTGGCGTTCAATACATCGGTGTGGAGCTCACCATGTCAGTGTGGGGCTCACAGTGTCAATGTGAAGCTCACTATATCAGTGTGGATTTCACTATATCAGTGTGGAGATCACTGTATAAGTGTGGTGCACACTACATCAGTGTGGAGCTCAGTGTATAACTGTGTGCTTACTATATCAGTGTGGAGCTCACTATATCTGTGTGCAGCTCACTATATAGGGGTGGAGCTCACTATATCGCTGAGGAGCTCACTATATCGGTGTGGAGTTCAATATATCAGTGTGGAACTCACTATGTCAGTGTGGAGCTATGTATATCGGTGTGAAGCTCACTACATCAGTGTGGTGCTCACTTTTTCAGTGTGGAGCTCACTGTATCGGAGTGGAGCTCATTGTATCAATATCGGAGAGGAGCTAACTATGTCGGTGTGGAGCTCGCTGTATCAGTGTGGAGCTCAGTATATCGGTGTGGAGCTCACTATATCAGTGTGGAGCTCACTATGTCTGTGTAGAGCTCACTATATCAGTGTGGAGCTCACTGTATCAGTGTGGAGCTCACTGTATCAGTGTGGAGCTCATTGTATCAGTGTGGAGCTCATTATATCAGTGTGGAGCTCACTATATCGATGTCGAGCTCACTGTGTCAGAATGGAGCTCACTATATTCATGTGGAGCTCACTATATCAGTGTGGAGCTCATTGTATCAGTGTGGAGCTCACTGTATCAGTGTGGAGCTCACTATATCAGTGTGGTGCTCACTACGTCATTGTGGAGTTCACTATATCTGTGTGGAGTGCATTGTATCCGTGTGGAGCTCACTATGTCTGTGTGGAACACACTGTGTCAGTGTGAAGCTCACTATTTCGGTGTGGAGTTCATTGTATCAGTGTGGAGGTCACTATGTCTGTGTGGAGCTCACTGTGTCAGTGTGGATCTCACTATATCAGTGTGGTGCTCACTGTATCAGTGTGGAGCTCACTATATCATTGTGGATCTCATTGTATCGGTGTGGAGTTCACTATATCGGTGTGGAGTTCACTATATAAGTGTGGGGCTCACTATATCTGAGCAGAGCTCACTATATCAGTGTGGACCTCACTCTTTCTGTGTGGAGCTCACTATATCGATGTGGACTTCACTTTCTCGGTGTGGAGTTCACTATATCAGTGTGGTGCTCACTGTATCAGTGTGGAGCTCACTATATCAGTGTGGAGCTCTCTCTTTCTGTGTGGAGTTCACTATATCAGTGTGGGGCTCACTATATCGGTGTGGAGTTCACCGTATCTGTGTGCAGCTCACCACATCAGAGTGGAACTCACTATATTGGTGTGGAGCACACTATGTCACTGTGGAGCACAGTATCTTGGTGTGGAGCTCACTATATCGGTGTGGAGCTCACTATATCGGTGTGGAGCTCACTATATCGGTTTGGCGTGCAATATATCGGTGTGGAGCTCAGCATGTTAGTGTAGAGCTAACAATGTCAGTGTGGAGCTCACTATATCAGTGTGGAGGTCACCATGCCAGTGTGGGGCTCACAGTGCCAATGTGGAGCTCACTATATCAGTGTGGATTTCACTAGATCAGTGTGGAGCTCAGTATATCGGTGTGGAGCTCACTGTATCGGTGTGGAGTTCACTATATCAGTGTGGAG
>NW_025187512.1:0-3024 GCF_004010195.1 Chiloscyllium plagiosum | reverse complement strand
CAAATCGTTTATGTAGATGATACATATCAGTGGGCCCAGCCCCGACCCTTATAGCACACCGCTGGTCACAGGCCTCCAGTCTGAATAACAATCCTCTCCCACCACCCTCTGTCTCCAACTGTCAAGCCAATTTTGTATCCGGTTGGCTAGCTCTCCCTGATCCCATGTGATCTAACCTTCTGAACCAGTATATCATGCTAAACCCTGTCAAAGGTCCTGCTGACTTTAGTGTAGACAATGTATGGTCACCACTTCAACAAAAGCAATCAAGTTAGTGAGACCTGACTTTGTACGCACAAAGTTAGTGAGACCTGACTTTGTGCTGACTAGCTTTCATCAATCCTTGCCTTTGCAAATGCATATAACTCCTGCCTGGCAGAATCACTTCCACAACCTACCCATCACTGACATCTGGCTAATTGGTCTTTAGTTCCCTAACATTCCAACATAGCGTTTCTCAAAAAATGGACCAAAACTATATTCTTGTTATAGTTGTACAGCATGGAAACAGACCCTACAGTTGGTAGAAAACATAATCTCAAACTAAACCCATCCCAGCTGCAAGTTGCTGGCCTATATTCCTCCAAACATTTCCTAATCACGTACTTTTCAAAATGTCTGAAAAACGTTGTCATTGTACCCACATCCACCCCTTCCTCAAGAACTTCATTCCACACTCAAACCGCCCTCTGTGTAACAATTTGACCCTCATGTCATTCTTTTGAAGATCTCTCTCCTCTAACCTTAAAAATGTGGCCCCTTCTCTTGAGACTCCCCCATCCTGGGGAAAATGCAGCTACCGTTAACTGTATCTATATCTCTCATTATCTTATAAACTTGTATAAGGTCACCTCTCAATCTCCAGGCTCCTGTGAAAAACGACTCAGTATATCCTGCCATTTTTCAGATCTCAAGCCTTCCATACCCAGCAACATCCTGGTATATCTCTTCTGAATTCCTTCCAGCAGAATAATATCCTCCCTATAACTGGGTGACCAGAACTGGACAGAGTGTTGCAGAAGAGGCCTCACTAATATCGGTACAATCTCAACATGACGTCCCAAATCCTACACTCAATGGACTGAGCAATAGTCAATCATGCCAAGCACTGCCTTATCCATCCTGTGATGCAAACTTCAAGAATTATGTACCCAGCGGTCGCTCTGCTCTGAAACACTAACCGAGGCCCTAACATTAATTGTATAAGCTCTACCCTTGTTTGTTTTACCAAATTTATTAGGTTGCATTTATTCAAATTGAATTCCTTCTACAGTTTTTCAGCACATTCACTCATCAAGATCCCTTTGTAATCTTAAAATCCTCCTTCACTGTCAACTATTCCACCCTCCAAACTTCCAGCCCATCTCACGTGGCTGTCAATGGTACAAATACCTTTGCTCGGGGCTCCACATTTTCTTCCCTAGCATCGCCTGTCTTACAATTAATCAGGTCCTGGGGCTTTCCATACCTTTGTGTTATAAAGCTTCCAGCACCATCTCTTCTACAACATTGACTCTTTTCAAGTCATAGAGATGTACAGCATGGAAACAGACCCTTCGGTCCCACTGGTCCATGCTGACCAGAAGATCTAAACAAATCCATCTCATTTACCAGCATTTGGCCCATGTACCACTAAACCATTATAATTCATATTCCCATCCAGATACCTTTTAAATGTTGTGATAGTATCAGTATCTGTTACATTCTCTCTCAGTTCGTTTCATACATGCATCACCTTATGCAAGAAAAAACTGTTCCTTCGGTCCCTTTTAAATCTTTCCCCTCTAAACCTAAACTTATGCCCTCTAGGTTTGGACTACCTAATCCCTGGGAAAAGGCCTTGAATGTTTACCATATCCATACCCTCATGTTTATATAAACGTCTGTTAGGTCACCCCTCAGTCTCCAGGGAAAATAACCCCAGCTTATTAAGCAACAGCCCTGGCAACATCTTGTCAATCTTTTCTGAGCACTTTCCAGTTTCACAACGTCATTCCTAGAGCAGGGAGGCTGGAATTGCAGAGAACCCCAATTGTGGTCTAACGTATTACTCTTGTTCCCTGAGTTCCCCAGTCTTTGTCCACAGTAAGTTCTGGAGTGAAAAAGTTGTTTAGGGTCTTTGCAAATATCCTAAAGTTCCATACATAAATTGCCTCATTGATCTTTCAGGGCCCTTATTTTGTCTCGAGTTACTCTTTTACTCAATATATTTATACAATCACTTTTGTATTCTCCTTATCCTTCTCTGCCTAGGCTATTTCATGTACCCTTTCTGCATTCCTGATTTCCACCCACAGTGTATTCCTATAGCTCCTGTGATCCTCGTGGATTCTCTTGATCCAGCTGGCTATACATGACATGTGCCTCCTTTTCCTTGACCCTTGACCAGACCCTCAATAGATAGCCAGTGTTTCCTAATGCTGTCAGCATTGAGCTGCACACAAACAGGAACATGCTGGTGGTGATCACACACTTTTAAAATATTCTCACTTGCCAGACTTCCCTTTCCCTGCAAATAAACTCCCCAGTCACAGTTTGAAAGTTCCTGGTAAAGACTATCAAGATTGATCTGGCCCCATTTTATAATTTGAACTTGTGGACCAGGCCTGTCCTTTTCCATAGCTATTTTCAAACTAATAGAACTGTGGTCACTTTGGCGAAATGCTTTTCCACTAACGCCTCAGTCCCTTTCCCTATCTTATTTCCCAAGGGGAGGTCAGGTTTTGCCGTTTCCCTTTTCAGGCCATTTACATAATTACTGGGAGTTTCTGGAACACAATTACAAAATTCCTCCTTTGCACACACTGAACACTGGCAGTCCCAGCCGAGGTTTGGAAAGTTCAAAAACCCTTACACATAACAGCCCTATTATTATGATTGGTATTTGAGATCTCCCGACATATTTAGAACAAAAAACATAGAACAGTACAGCACAGAACAGGCCCTTCAGCCCCCAATGTTGTGCCGACCATTGATCCACATGTATGCAACCTCAAATTTCTGTGACCATATGCATGTCCAGCA
>NW_025187511.1:0-3024 GCF_004010195.1 Chiloscyllium plagiosum | reverse complement strand
CATTCGTTCAACCTGCCCATAGGGAACATCCCCCTTCGTAAGGGCGGTTTCGATCAGTCGTTGCGTTAATCCCCGGACGCAGGGAATAACACAACACCCAAGGGCAGTGAGTACCCCTGCCACCACTATACATGAGACAAGAAAGGGAACGACTACCCCCGTCCATTTACCAAACCAAGCTTCCAACCAGTCCGTGAGGCCAGAGTCGATACCCGAGTTTTCGGCCAGTTCGTCCGCCAATGTGGTGAGTCCATCCAGGGCGCGGGTGATGGACCCATCAGGGGCTGTGTTGTTGGGGATGAAAGTGCAGCACTGAGTGCCTATCATGACACAAACACCCCCCTTCTCTGCCAACATCATGTCTAAGGCCAACCTATTTTCCCACGCCATCCTACTAGTGGCGTCCAGTTGTTCTGTTATTCCTTTCACTGCATCCCGGGTATAATTAATGAACCTCTGCTGATTGTAGTAAATATAATTAATCCAATCCACGTTCTTATTGATGGTCACCCACCAGAACAGTGACGACTCAAAACCCGCCGCTATCTGGTTCCAAGCCTTGTACTCGTCAGGAACACCCCTGGGGACTCCTATGGCATCTTAATATATGTTATCATCGAAAGAGGTCCCCAAAGCTCTCTCAGTTCTTCCACTGGAACGGGGTTGCTCTTGTTTTTCGAATGCCAGGGTGAATGGGATGGCCAATTGAACGATTGCACAAGTGCCCGTCCATTTTCGGGGCAGGGTCTGTCGCAGAACTCTCCCACCACAGTACCACCAGAGGTCTGCCCTAGGCACATGAATGTGGGAGTAATTCCCGCCCCCAGTAGTTTCATTGACCAGCCGATTTGATCCGCTGCACTTGTCAAATGTCCCCACATCGTTGTCCCACTGTAGTCCCATCCGAGAGACGTAGGCCTGGTGCGTACCCGTTACCCCCGAGAATGATGGCGGGCGGGGCGCCCCCTCAGACCTGACGGGGGGAAACTTCAAACTTAAGGGTCGACAAGTGGGGTCGTTCCAGGCCTCTCGGTCCTGGTACAACCTTATCATGCAGTCCAAGGCTCGTGGGTGTTTCTCCCATCCCAGCGGGAATGGGACCACCTGAGGGTTAGGGCGGGCACCCGTGCATGCGTAGCAATCACTCTTTTTCATGCTCCTCACAGTATATTTGACCCATTCCATCCAGGCATTCGCCTCCCCGTATCCCGTTTCTATTTCAAAGGTCTTTTCCAAATCCGTCACCTCAATTATTCTAATCTTTCCCTGCTCATCGGTGGCGGATGAGCCCCCAGACTCAGCTTCAATGACCGTGATATACGTGCAGCACAGCTGCACTCCCTCCTGTCCTGTATGGCCCCCAACTCTAATACCCAGGATTGTTCCATTAAGGCTCGCCCCATTATCTCCCAAGTTCTTTATGGTCAGGTAGAGCGGATTGCACTGATTCCGCCCACAATCTTGTCCAGGGGTAATGGGATCACGGACAACTGACACCATAGCCTGGACCCCAGGGGCTGGAGGCCTATGTATGCCTTCCCTACCATGCAATTGTAATACTAACGCCTGACCCTGGAATCTCCTTTCTCTCTCTAGGTTCCGTTTAGTTTGATTCAGTTCACTTTTAGTCCTGCAGGGCACCAACCCACATAGGTCTAAGCTAAATGTCTGTGTTGGCTTGTTGGCAAGCACGGAGATGGAGAACCACTGACGGTCCTCTACTTGTTTTTTTCCGGAGGCCAAATTGGGTAACACGCGCACTATGACCCAGCCCAAGGATAATGACAAAGCAAGGATTCTCTGGTATAGGGCACAGACTGCCGTTTCTGCAGCTGACAGTGAGACATCAGAATGGGTGGTACCTCCCTGGTGCCAGGGACAAGGATGTCTCGGAGAGGGAGCAGAGTATTCTCAAAAGGGAGTATGATCAGTGGGGGCTCATTGTACATTAGTACCACTGACATCGCCAGAGGAAAGGATGAGGTCCTGACGAGAGAATATAGCAAATTATCCTGGAGGATAAAAAGTAGGTCTTCGTGGGTAGTAATATCTGGATTACTCTTTGTGCCGCATGCTAGTGAGAGTAGGAACAGCAGGATAGAGCAGATGAATGTGTGGCTAAGGATCTGGTGCAGGGAGAAGGATTGCTATGTTTGGATCATTGGAATCTCTGCTGGGGTAGAATTGACGTGCATAAGAAGGATGGATTGTACCTGAATTGGAAGGTGTCTAATATCCAGGCAGGGAGATTTGCTAGTGCTACTCAGGAGGCATTAAACCAGTGAGGGAGTGGGGGGTAAACCTAAAGAGATAGTGAGAGAAGAGGTATGTCTGAGGCTGGTACAGTTGAGAAGTTAGACAGTCATTCCTGAAGAAGGGCATGTGCCCGAAACGTCGAATCTTCTGTTCCCTAGATGCTGCCTGACCTGCTGTGCTGTTCCAGCAATAAAGTTTCAGCTTTGATCTCCAGCGTCTGCAGACCTCACTTTCTATTACTAATAGATACTTCAGGCGACCTATGGGGGGGGAGCTCAGTGTAATCTACCTGGACATATTCAAACGGCCTATAGGCCGGACTCCTACCCCTTGTCTTGCATGCTGCCGCAGCCCCCTTTTGTTAATCTTTCGACATGTTATGCAATCTCCTGTGACCTGCTTGGCTACCGTGTCCAGACCAGGGTGAGCATATCGGCGCAGGAAGGCATCACACAGTGCCTGGACGCCCCAGTGACTCCCTTGGTGTAGACGGGCAATAATGTCCCGCGTCAACGGTCGATTTAGTAGCTGGCGGCCATCGGGTAAGGTCCACTTCCCTTCCCTATCCTTTGTACCCCCCAGAGACACAAGAAGAGTTTCTTCTTTGTCAGTAAACGTGGGCACTTCGGTAATTTCGGATATCTGGGGAATCCTTACCAGGCAGTTTATTACTTCCTTCCCCATCCCGGCCAATTTTGCCTGTGCATCTGCCAATTGATTCCCCAGGGTCTCTATTTATCATCTTTCTGGTGCCCTTTCACATGTACT
>NW_025187510.1:1804-3024 GCF_004010195.1 Chiloscyllium plagiosum | reverse complement strand
AAATGCTTGGAACACATTTACTACCTTCCATTAGTCTACAATGGCTTCCAGTCTCTGCAGGATGTACAGGAAAACAAAACACAGTCATCGACTGCGCAATTAATACTTCCGTTGGTGCCTTATTTCTGACATTTTGATACGAAGTAAATCTGTTTTGTCAGACTTAGCAATGCTCAATCTAGTTACATTTTCATGTACTGCCCGTTTACTGATATAAATTGGCTTTATGTCTTTAGTCCCATAAGCTCTATCTGATCACTTGGTTTTCTGGGTGATTTTCTGGTTATTTTCTTGGCCATTTCCTTGTTCTCCACAATAAACTCTCCTCTCCCGATTACAAATTTCCACATTTGACATTGCTTTTATTTTGTTCCCTTTGAATTATAGATAGTGGATTGATGCAGTCTTTGTGTTCCTGTTTGTTAGCATGCAGGTTCGCATTTTGATTCCTTCACAGCTTCATGGCCCTCCTTTTCTGAATCATCAATTTCTGAGAATTCTCAGGTTTCCACAATTTCTGGAATTCTTCTGAAGTCACTTCCTATGATTAATGTAATCTTTAATTTGTTACGTTAACCATCAATAAGTCACTTGCTCACTCTGTGGTGTTTTTAAGTTCAAGAAAGACTTTGCAATACTTCTATAAATCTCTTGATCCTCACCAGATCTATTCAGGAATTCTGCAGGTGGATAGAGAAGAAATTACGGGAGCCTTGGTTGGTACTTTTCCAACTTTGCTGGCCAACGGGTGAGGTCCCGGAGGACTGGATGATAGTGAATGCTGTGCCCTTATTCAAGGAGGGCAACAAAGATAAACCTGGGAGCTATCGACCAGTAGAACTAACATCAGATAGTTACTTGAGAAGATTCTGAGATAAGATATACAGAGGAAATTTGATTATCCGATTTAGATGGACGGAGCACTACTTCATTCAGATAATTGATTATTCGGTTAATTGATTTACTCTGGGGCTCGGAGTTTTCTGTGAAGTCCGCTCCCTGTTCAGGAGACAAGGCAAAAGCACACTGCGTGCGAGACCCCACCCTGCATCGGCTCCCACCCCGCCTTGTCCACTCCCACCCTGCCCCACCTATGCCCCGCCCACCCGAACCCTGTCCACACCCACCCCGGCCCCCGCCCGCCCACAACCCCGTCCACTCCCACTCCACGTCCCTGTCTGCCCCCACGCACACCAAATACGCCTGCTCCCATACCAACC
>NW_025187510.1:0-1103 GCF_004010195.1 Chiloscyllium plagiosum | reverse complement strand
AGGGTAATATAGGAAGGATGCTTGTCAGACTGGAGACCTGTGAATAGTGGAATACCTCAGGGGTCGGTGTTGGGAACATTGTTTGTTTCTATGTATAGATGTGTGTATGTATATATATATATATGTATAGATATATAGATATATATATATATACATATATTCTCTCATCCTCATCATAGATGTATGTAATATGTTATATACATATATATATATATATATATATATATATATATATATATACACAATTTACCAATTACATACATCTATGATCTAGATGAGAATGCACAGGCATGATTTGTAAGGTTGATGACGACACTAAAAGGGATGGCATCATGGAGAATGAGGAAGGTTATCAGGAATTTCTGAAATTTCAGCAGTACCTTGATCAGCTGGAGAAGTGGACTGAGAAATGGAAAATGCAGTTTAGTACAGATCAGTGTAAGATCGGTGTAAGCATTTTAGAAAGTCGAGTCAAGGTTAGAGTTTCATGATGAATGGTTGTGCCTTAAGGAGTGTAGTGGAGCAGAGGGACCTTGGTGGTCAGGTGCACGGTACTCTGAAAGTTGATTCACAGGTAGACAGGGCAGTGAAGAAGGCTTTTGGTACACTGGCCTTCATCAGTCAGAGCACTGAGTATCGAAGTTGAAGAGTTGCGTCGCAGTTATACAGGACGCTGGTGAGGCAATATTTGAAGCGTAATGATCAGTTTTGTTCACTTTGCTATAGGAAGGATGTTATTAAACTGGTAAGAGTGCAGAAGAAATTGACAAGGATGTTGCCAAGCTCTTAATGGTCTGAGTTTTAGGGAGAGGTTGGACAAGCTAGGACTTTTTACTTTAGAGTATATGAGACTGAGAGGGATCTTATAGACGCTTAAACGATCACAGGAGGCATGGATAGAGTGAATGCACCCAGTATTTTCTTCCCAGGGTTGGACAGCAATCACTGACTAGAGGGCATCAGTTTAAGGTCAGGGGGGTAAGAATAAAAGGGAAACTGACGAGCAATGATCTTTACACACATCTTGGTATGCATTTGGAATGAGCTGCCCGGGGAAGTGGTTGAGGTAGATACATTAACAACATTTAAAAGGCATTTGGACA
>NW_025187509.1:1528-3024 GCF_004010195.1 Chiloscyllium plagiosum | reverse complement strand
TAAACACTTGAATAGGGCACTGAACGGACTTAGCGGTTCAGTGACCCAATTCTTTCAAATTCGTGTCATGTATAGAAATGCGTTTAGAATGCTTTCGTTTGTTGCTAAGACTTTTTGTGTCGACTTTGGGAAGTCCTGCTGTGGTTGTATGTGATGTTGGTGAGGCCTCTTCTGTAGTATTGTGTCCATGTCTGGTTGCTCTCTTCGACGAAGATTATTAAGCTTGACAGAGTTCAGGAGATATTGACTGGGATGTGGTTAAGAATATAGGTATCGAGGTATGAGGCGAGGCTGGATAGGCTGGGACTTCTTTCACAAAAGCATAGGAAGGTGAGGTTAGCCCAACAAACGTTAATAATATCCTGAGCGGTTCAGATTAGATCCACTGTAACTGTCCTTTCATTGTTTGGGGGATTTCAAGACGAGAGAGCATATTTTTAAAGGTGAAAGCAGAAAAATTATAAACATACATGAGGGACAATTTCGTTACTTTACCCAGTGTGTTTACTGTGTGGACTTCAGATGAAGTAGTGAATGTGGATTAAGTTACAACGTTTTCAATACTTTTGGAGAAGTGCATGAATAGGAAAGGTTTACAGCGATATGGGCGCAGTACATCTTGTTGAACTACTTTATGTTCGGAAATTGGTCAGCATGGGCTGGCTGGAGCAAGCCGTCGGTTTCCATGATGTCTGAATCAATAAGTCTGTGAGATTGAAATTTATGGAATGTTGAGGGCCTGGATAGAGTCAATGTGGAGAAGATATTTGAAGCAGTAATATATTCTAGAACCCGAGGGCACATAGTCAAAGTGATAAAAAAAACACTTTGGAAATGAGATGAATCGGAATGTTTTTCAGCCAGAGGGTGGTGATCCTATGGAGATAATTGCTCACCTTCACCACAAACGTAATCTTCCGATCACACTCTCAGCGCCCACCCCACAGACCCACCCTCTCCCAATAATCTCTCCACTGTTTTAACTCACAATCCCGATTCCTGGTGAAAGACCTTTGCACAAACCGTCCATTCTCTTGCTCCTCGGATTCTGCCTGACTAACTTCACTTTTACAGCACCACACTTTCGACAGCAATGATTTAACTCAATAACCTTTGATTTCAGTCCCATTCACACCAAAGACAGATAAACAAATAATGAAGCAATAACTTAAAACAAATGGAACAAACTGAACCAAGGATAACGGCTGTTGACTGGGGCAATTTTCCGCAAGACGCCTGAGGTTCTCTGCGGTACAATCACCGCCCCAGAAGCCCCATATTTGGATTGAGAGCTTGGAACAGACCAATCATGATGTCTACAATCCAGAATAGAGCTCCGTCCACTTTAATGTACTCCTTCAAGACTACACATTTGGCAATAAAACATTTTGTGACCTCGATTATAAGTCGTTATATGAGTGGGGTCAAAAGTTGGTTTAAAACATCATATTGATGTAATCGAAGTATCATTGCTTTGTACACATTTAACATTTTTT
>NW_025187509.1:0-1200 GCF_004010195.1 Chiloscyllium plagiosum | reverse complement strand
TTCGGAAAAAAGTTATCAGCCAACGACTGGTTGAATCTGGAACTCAATGTCTGGAAGGACGGGAGAGGCAGAACCCCTCATTTCCTCCAGAAGCATTTAAGTGTGATTTTTAGATGATAAAGCCGACACTGCTAAATGATTGCAAACAGAATGAGGATAGCCAAGCACTTGCTTTTGACAAGAGCACGCACAAGGAATTTGGGGAAGATGCCCCATCTGATTTTCTTGGTTCTTTAGAGGTGAGTATCCTCGACTATCCCGCCGGAGTCTGTGTTTCAATTCCCCACTGCAGAGGACCTGACTCTCTTGGAGCTTCAAGGTTTGATGGAAGATTTAGCGCCCTGGTCCCGGGTGCAGTTTTTGTATGTGTGTGTGTGTTCGGCCGATCTGAGAAGTTGGCTTGCAGCCGTTCCCTTCCCATTGGTTGGCTCATAACAATAGATTTATATAAGTTAATTGACATTGATTTTGAGACGCTTCACAGTCCTTTCATTATCAATTCTTTAATATCTCCTTACCTAATTGCCAGCAGCACATAGTTAGGACATTCCCAGGTCTACAAAGCTAACGTAGAGTGTAAATACCAGTAAGAATAAGAAAGAAAACAAAGACAAAACAGACAATCTTGGAGACAGAGTTAGGTAAACCATGACAGAACCTTCAATCAGGATAAGAGATCCAGCAGATCATTAGATGAACTTCGCTTCAGTTGGCACTAAAGGGACACATCGGCCGAAGACACTTGTAAAGCTATTTTTCAGATACGAGAGCATAGCACTAAATACCGAAGTGAGTCCGTTAAAAATACTGAAATGATTTATTTGTTTTCAACATAGTAATGAAATTCTGGAGCCGGCAGCTCGAAAGAAATCAGAAGCTGTGGTCAGAGGAAACGCTCACAGTTGATGAAATACCCAGGAATCAGAGTGATGTTACTGATGTAACATCAGCCTGTGTCTGATTACATAACCCACATGAACACACAGCATTTGGGTTTGTGCAAACAGAGATCACCAAAAAGAATGTGAGTGTCTGTGGAGAAATCTAAAAGGAGATTTATCAGAACAGTCAAAGAATTCCAGAATATCGTAAGAAAGGTCAGGGTGGAGAAGTTTAGGTGTTCTGCACAGAGCAAATAAGATTGAAGTGCGATTTCTTAAAGGTACCAAGAGTATTAGGAAGTTTGATAAAGAACAGCTA
>NW_025187508.1:0-3024 GCF_004010195.1 Chiloscyllium plagiosum | reverse complement strand
CTGTGTCCCTGTGTTCGTATATCACTATATTCCTGTGTCCCTGTGTTCGTATATCAATATACTCCTGTGCCCCTGTGTTCGTATAACACTATATTCCCGTGTCCCCGTGTTTCTATATTCCTATATCACTATATTCCTGTGTCCCTGTGTTCCTGTGACCCTGTGCCTGTGTTCATATTTCACCCTATTCCTGTATCTCTATGTCCCTGTGTTCCTATATCACCATAATCCAGTGCCCCTGTGTTCCTATATCACTATATTCCTGTGTCCCTGTGTTCCTACATTACTATATTCCTGTGTCCTTGTGTTCCAATGTCACTATATTCCTGAGTCTCTGTAACCTGTGTTTCTGTGCTCCTTCATCACTATATTCTTGTGCCCCTGTGTTCCTATATCAATACATTCCTGTGTCCCTGTGTTCCTGTGTCCCTGTGCCTGTGTTCATATATCACCATATTCCTGTATCTCTATATCCCTGTGTTCCTATATCACCATATTCCAGTGCCCCTGTGTTCCTATATCACTATATTCCTGTGTCTTAGTGTTCCTGGGTCCCTAAGTCCCTGTGTTCCTATATCACTTGAATTCCCGAGTCCGTGTCCATATGTCACTATATTCCTGTGTCCTTGAGTCCCTGTGTCACTGTGTCCCTGTGTTCCTATATCACTATATTCCTGTGTCTGTATTTCCCTGTGTGCCTGTGTTCCTAAATCACTATATTCCTGTGTACCTGGGTCCTTGAGTTCCGGTGTTCCTATATCACTTATATTGCTGTGTTCCAAATCGCTATATATCATGGCATGACATTCCAACCGGAACTCTATCAACAAACACATCGAGTTAGACCGCATCTACCATCCACCGAGGAAAAGAACAGGAAATGACATCACCACAGAAATGACAACAGCAACCCAAAGCAACCCAAACATATAAATAAAAAGCAGGAAGCATGTACAATGCTTCGCCTGAGGCCCACTGAAGATGTTACCTATTAGGGTGACGAAACGTCTGGAAATTAACCTTCCAGCTCAGCGAGCAAACCTACATCCACTATACAACTGTGTTTGTGTGCTGCTGTGTTCCTATATCTCTATATTCCTGTGTCCCTGTGTACCTGTTTTCCTGTGTTTCTATATCACTACATTCCTGTGTCCCTATATCCCTGTGCCCATGTGTTCCTATATCGTTATATTCCTGTTTTCCTGTGTTACTGTGTTCCTGTGTTCGTTTATCACTATTTCCTGTGTCCCTGTGTCCTATATCACCATATGTCTGTGTCCGTCTCTGTGTCCCTGTGTTCCTATATCACCATATCCCTGTGTGCCCATGTCCCTGTGTTCCTATATCACTATATCCCTGTGTGCCTGTGTCCCTGTGTCTCTGTGTCTCTGTGTCCCTGTGTTCCTATATCACTATATCCCTGTGTGCCCGTGTCCCTGTGTTCCTATATCACTATATCCCTGTGTGCCTGTGTCCCTGTGTCCCTGTGTCTCTGAGTCCCTGTGTTCTCTGACGCTGTACTCTGTGTACCTATGTCACTATATTTCTGTCTTTCTGTGTCCCTGTGTTCTCTGACCCTGTACTCTGTGTACCTATGTCACTATATTTCTGTCTTTCTGTGTCCCTGTGTTCCTATACCACTATATTCCTGTTTTCCTGTTTCCCTGTGTTCCTGTGACGCTGTGTTTCTATATCACCATATTGTTGCGTCCCCATGTTCCCAGATCAATATATTCCTGTAACACTGTATCCCTGTCTTCCTGTTTCCCTGTGTTCCTGTATCCCTGTGTTCCTATACCATCATATTCCTGTTTTCCTGTGTCCCTGTGTTCAGTTGTTCCTGCATTCTTCTGTCCCTATGTCCCTGTGTCCCTGTGTTCCTATATCACTATATTCCTGTATTGCTGTGTTCCTGTGTTCCTACATGACTATATTCCTGTGTCCTTGTATCCTTGTGTTCCTGTGTTCCAGTGTCAATGTGTTCCTGTGTCCCCATGCCCCTGCATTCATTGCCCCTGTGTCCTTGTGTTTCTATATCACTATATTTCTGTGCCCCAGTGTCCCTGTGTTCCTATATCACTATATTCCTGTGTCCCTGTGTTCCTATACCACCACATTCCTGTGTACCTGTGTTCCTATATCACTATAATCCTGTGTCCCTGTGTTTCCATATCACTATCTTCCTGTGTTCCTGTGTCCCTGTGTTCCTATACCACTATATCCCTCTATCTCTATGTTCCTATGTTCCTGTCACCCTGTGTTCCTATATCACTATATCCCTCTGTTCCTATGCCACTATGTTCCTGTGTTCCATGTCCCTGTGACCCTGCGTCCCTGTGCCCCTGTGACCCTGCGCCCCTGTGCCCCTGTGTCCCTGTGACCCTGCGTCCTTGTGCCCCTGTGTCACTGTGTTCCTTTGTCCTTGTGTTCCTATATCACTATATTCCTGTGTCCCTGTGTCCCTGTGACCCTGCGTCCCTGTGCCCCTGTGTCCCTGTGTCCCTGTGTCCCTGTGTCCCTGTGACCCTGCGTCCTTGTGCCCCTGTGTCCCTGTGATCCTGTGTTCCAATATTGCTGTCTTCCTGAGTCCCTATGTTACTATATTCCTGTGTTCCATGTCCTGTTATCCTGCGTCCCTGTGCCCCGTGTCCCTGTAACCATGCGTCCCTGTGCACCTGTGTCCCTGTGACCCCGCGTCCTTGTGCCCCTGTGCCCCTGTGTCACTGTGTTCCTTTGTCCTTGTGTTCCTATATCACTATGTTCCTGTGCGCCTGTGTCCTCTGACCCTGTGCCCTGTGTATCTATGTCACTATACTTCTGTGTTCCTGTGTCCATGTGTTCCTACATCACGATATTCCTGTCTTCCTGTGTCGCTGTGTTCCTATATGACTATTTTCCTGTGTTCCTGTTTCCCTGCGTTGTATGCTCCTACATCACGATATTCCTGTGTTCCTGTGTCCCTGTGTGCCTACATCACTATATTCCTGTGTTCCTGTGTCCCTGTGTGCCTATATCATTATATTC
>NW_025187507.1:0-3024 GCF_004010195.1 Chiloscyllium plagiosum | reverse complement strand
AATGCTTTTTATATGCTTCTATCCCAACTTTTTGTCTGTCACTTCTAAAATTGTTTGAAAACATGTGATGAGCATAAATGTTGCCCAGTGGACTGACAGAGTCTGATCAGTGTCATAACCGGTACAGAACCTAAACATTGTGTTTCTTCTTACCTGTACCTCTACAATACTATTCCTCATTGTATCACGTCCTGTGAAATTATGTGCATTTGGCAATGCAGCTTATGTTCAAAGCCTGTATTTCACATTTTTCTGTCCATTTATACCCTCGTTGGTTCCCAACGTTTACCCCGACATGAGAACCCTTATTCATAAGATTATTTGACTTCAAAAATGACCAAAATCTGGGAAACAGACTTGTGAAACAATAAGTGCTGACATATTTCCTCCAAAAAATCAAGTAATGATAGAAGTTAATGACTTATCTCATTCAATTCAGTTGTGGAGTATATCATTGAAACATAGTTCTGATTATTCTGTAGCGATTGTTGGTTTTTGTAATCATATTAAATTGATGCTTTCTTTGTGGCAGCAGTCAAAATCAATGGCAACGTTCGCGATATTTCTTTCAGTTACCGTAGTGGCCATCATAATTCTGTATCGCGGAAATTGTGGCCTCTCTAAATGCATCACGTTCTACTTGTTGGTAATGTCAGCAGCAGATCGAACACTGGTCATTTTCAATGTCCCACTGAAAAGGATTAACAATATTCATTTTCCAGTTACATTTCTGTACATCACTCCTCTGTTTGTAGTTAGAATTGTTCTGTTTCTTATGACCATGGACTGTTCTATTTGGTTCACGGTTGCTTCGACATTTGATCGTTTTATAGTCGTTTGTTGTCAGAAACTGAAGTCAAGATACTGCAACATGAGAATGCTGACATCGGTTATTGGAGCTGTGAGAGTTATCAACTGTTTAAGCTCAATTCCCTGGTATTTCGTATTTGTCCCTGCTTTTGTTACTAATAATGTACCATGATTTTGTATCTTAGCACCAGAACATTATACTGCATTCGTCTGGACAATCCAGGAATAGATGCATAGTATTATTACACCTTTGCTCACAATTATATTGATTCTTGTGTTCAACGTTCTCACTGTCAGGAATGTAATAGTCACCATTAGAGTCGGCCTGCGTCTTCAGGACCATAAAAAAGACGGTAGAATCGATCCTGAAAATGTAACCCGTAGAAAATCCTTAATTTTGCTCATCATTTTATCTGCTAATTTCATATTGTTGTGGATGACAAATATAGCACATTCTTTGGCTGGCAAAATGTTATTGTAGCTATGAAGACAAGACATGTAATCATCCAATATTTATCTTTCAAGAATTTGGAATCATGCTGCGACTTCTGAGTTCTAGTACAAATACATGCATTTATGCACTGACCCAGACAAAATTCAGGGAGGAGTTAAATAATGGACTGAAATATTCTATTGATGTATTTGCTACACTATGTAAATAAACAGTGATTTAATCTGAAATTGGAGTTCTTACTATCTTCAGAAAAAACAATATTTTAATATTTTGTTCTGAAGTGTCCACTGTGCATATCCAAAAATCTCTGGAAGCGACAGATAGAAAAGGATTTTAAGAAGGTTCATGAGCCAATTGCTTTTATCAGCCGTGCCAGCCATTATAAAAGCAGACACCTTACGTTGGAGATGAATTGGACTTTAGTTCGGCCACAGCCGAGCACTGTGTGCAGCTGGGTGGAAGTGATTGCACTGAGAACATGCAGTGCAGATTGATAATGGTGTTATGGGATCTCTTCAGTGTGCAAAAGTGCTCTTCGGCCCAAAATGTTCACACCTATTCTCTGTAGAGTAAAACTAGAAACACACCCATTCCCATATTTTATTATCTGCTATTTACCAGTGACTAATGCATCGAGCCTACATATCCCTTAACACTGTGGGCAATTTAGCATTGCCATTTCACTGAACCTGGACTTTTTTTTGGATTGTGAGAAGAAACTGGAGCAAACACGGAGCGAATGCGCAAACTCTACACAGAAATTCGATCAATGCTGGAATCGAAACCGTGTATCTGGCACTGTGAGGCAGTGATGTTATCGACGTAGTTACCCTGCCACCCCATGTTGGGGAAGATGGATAATTTCAGCTTTGAAAGGAGATTGGATAAGCTCGGGTTGTGTTTTTTTATGCATAGACAAAATTAAAGGGGAACACATTTGTGCGGTATAACATGATGAACAGCATGGACAGGATACATAGAAAACGCCTGTAGTCGTCTGGTCAATAACACTGGGGCATGCATATAAGGAGAAAGTCAGAGGTTTAGATGGGATTTGAGAAGGTAGGTGAGGCGGGATATTCGCAATTTATAAAATATATTTTGGTCTTTTCTTAAAATTTCGTAAAGTTCAAAGCAATGTGCCAAAAGGGAAATGGAATTACTGTCAACTTAGAGTTGTTATGCCGATGCAGACTCGATGGGCCGAAACACTTCTTCTAATCCGGGTAGTTTTACGATGCTACATCAGTGTGCACACTTTTGGAAAGAGTAATTTATGTGATGGTTATGTTGTATTACTCTCCAAATTGTTTTCAATTGGTTCATTCTGTGACAGCATTCTTTAAATTTAACTCTCTGACTCTCATTGGTTTGTGAATCCCCACTGTAATGGAAAATTAACAAAATTAACATTTACTCTAAAATCTGAAAGAGAATGCTTTTCTAAATTAAATGCTTTGCTGAATCTTGCAGTCGAGGATGCACCTTGGCTTTACTGAACTTTGCAAACATTCAACCTGATCCTGCGAACAGTCGAATTCAGCAAAAAGGCTGAGGAAAACAGAAAGATAGTAAGCAACTATATACACAGCAAGAGGATGGGAAAATAAGAGCTCGAATGTTTCCCAGCTCTTGGTCTTCCCCGTGTAATAAGAATAGTATAAAAAGGCGATGTGAAATTTGTTCAGGGCCCTGACACAAGGCGTTTTTGTCAAGTGTATTCGTCCCCTGCATGCAGAGGTTAAAAATAAAGGTTTTTC
>NW_025187506.1:2138-3024 GCF_004010195.1 Chiloscyllium plagiosum | reverse complement strand
GAACAAAATGGCTTCTTAATGCAAATAATATGATAAAATGGCTCCTAGGCTGCAAATTGACAATTCTGCGAAAAGCTGCATAAAATGGCTTTTAACGCTGTTATAGTCCATAGTTGACAAATCACAGTCTGCCTCAACAGAGATTAGCAGACAATGCTTCCTTTACAGCACAGAAATAAGTAGACTAGATGATACATTACTGGCCAATCTAACTGACCTTCAATTGCTGGTGCAAAGATTCGGTTGGTGAGATAAAAGTTGCTTAAGTGTCGGAAAATAAAGTTGGTTCCCAGGAAATATCATTGGATCAAGTTGCTGTCCATTAAGATTATTTCGTAACTTGATTGGTAATTGTCTGAATTTACTATGCGATAATGGCCTGTACCTTTCTTTCAGAAAAGTATAAAAATATCTTTGTTTTAAGCCATGCGTGCAGCTCCTCTGAGGAACAGGGAAGTGAATAACCTCTGTGTTTCTGGGTGATCTGTGCCCAGCCATATGAAAAATAAAGAATGAAGTCTTAAAGAATCAGACAGAATGTGAGTGCTTATTGACCAATCACGGAACAGAACCCCCCACCCCTATCCACTGGGGTCCAGATCCCACCTGGTGCTATGACTCGGACTCAGTACGGACAGATTATGGGAAGCGGTGTAAGTGCCTTGAGTCCTCCTCTATTGAGTGTGGAGGAATCGGCCAGCCAGGCGTGAGTATTTTGTCCGTTTGGTTTCCCCCTCATTCATTAGTGGTTCACTTGACCCCTCACTGCTTACCAGGGATCGGCCTTGGTAAGAATTAATTCAGGAAAGATTAAAGAGGAGGTGGGGACACCCACTAACAGGTCGGGGACCTGTGGATCCAAAATAGAGTCCAGGACACTTTTTTT
>NW_025187506.1:0-1323 GCF_004010195.1 Chiloscyllium plagiosum | reverse complement strand
ACTGGAGACAGAAACCAAAATCAATACCAATGTGTCTGTGTGTTCTTCCAGTGCACAATGGGAGGGGTTTTCACTCAATATCCATGAGATCTCTTCAACTCCTCTGTTGGATTTACTGAACAGGGAAAAGGACCAACTTGAGGCTCAATCTAAAGTACCATTCCTCGAGCCTGAATCTGAGGAAATCCATGAGGAGCACATGGACAATGGACATTAAAAGAGAGGAACCCAAGGACAATTGTGAGGATAAGGATGTCTTTAACGGAGATGATCTGAAGAGCAGTGACTCAAAAGGCCAATTCTTTGGTTGATATGATACAGGTAGATAATCCTTTAACCTGAATCCCGAAATCCGAAAAGCTCCAAAGTTGTTTTTGTGAAGTTATTTCCTCATTAACATGGTTGTTTGGCGTATCACTCAGATGTGACGTAGTGGGGTGGAGGGGGGTGGGGGGAGCAGCACTGGCAAACCGCAATTCTGTTTCATCGCCCCATTTTACAGAGTGAGTATGCTCCTCCGGTATGATTTTTAATCATTTCACCATCAAACTGTCACTTATTCTGAAATTTGAAGAGTTCTAAATTCCGAGAACCAGCTGGTTCCGAGCATTTCAGATAAAGGATTGTGCACCTGAGCTATCTCCCTTTGTCAAGGGCACTGTTGAACAATTGCATGAAATCACAAAGTCTCGAGCTGAGAAGATCCAACTTACTAATCAAGGATTACAGTTCAAATTGGATGTTGAATCCTGGCCCAGATCGCCTTCCAAGGATCGAGAGGAGGAACATAAGACGGTTATCCAATTGGAGACATCTGAAAGAGATGACAGTGATGATGATAAGGAGGACGTATTATCTCCAGATCTTTGTCCTCGACCTGCAAATATTAATTTTGAACCTGTTTTGGGATGGATTTGAATTTCAAGAATTGGAGATGCATTATTTGTCTCGAAGCATTGATGCAATTGTTTTATTAATAATTCCAGAGCTTCTTAAATTCCCATATTTTAACATACTTACAGGATTGTCATTGTTTCTGTAACAATATGTCAAAATACAACTCCATTTTTTTCAGGCACATTTTACAGGTCTCATTTTCAGAAATTACCCTGAGTGTTCCCCTTTACGAAGGACCCTTTACAAAAAGACTGTTAAATGGTTAACAAATGTATTTTTAAAGCTCAGGAAGACCAGCTGGGATACTTTGCAACTTTGTAAAGATGATTTTTTCCACCACCTTGATCAAGTCAACTATTTTTAAAAATCGGAAACGAGAATAAAGCATTTCTTCTGACTCCATTAACTGAATTGTGTATTCAGTTT
>NW_025187505.1:0-3024 GCF_004010195.1 Chiloscyllium plagiosum | reverse complement strand
TTCAAAGATGCAAACGTAAATAATTCATTCAATAGACAAACTGCATGCATTCATTCACTGAATCTAAGTGCATGCATTCATTCAAAGACACAGACTGCACGTTTTAATTCAATGAGAGCTTCACTCTTTCATTCAATGTTTCAAGCTTAACTCATTCATTCAATGAAACAAAATGCACGTGTTAGTTCAATGAGTAGGGCTTTTCTCATTCATTCAATGTTTCAAGCTTAACTCATTCATTCAATGAAACAAACTGCATGTGTTAATTTAATGAGTAGAGTTTCTCATGTATTCAATGTTTCTATCATGACGCTTTCATTCAAAGAAACAAGCGAAATTCATTCAAATATTGTTTCAAACGTCAATCACTGGTTCGATGAAACAACCTTAACTCATTGATTTAGTGAAGCAAACTGCACTCATTTATTCCAGGAGTAGAGCTTCTGCCATTCATTCAATGTGTCAAGCTTAACTCAATCATTCAATGAAACAAACTGCACGTGTTAATCAATGAATCGAGCTTCTCTCATACATGTAGTTCCATGAATTCAACGCATTGATTCAATGAAACAAACTGCACACATTCCTTCAATGAAACCGATCGCACGTGTTATTTCGTTGAGTAGAGCTCCTCCGACGTATTCAAAGCCTCTATCATAACGCGTTCTTTCAATGAAACAATCTGAATTTGAATCATTGACTCAAACTTCAATGACTGTATCAATGAAACAAACGGTAATAATTGATTCAATGAAACCAACTGCACACAATCATTCAATGAAACAGACTGCATGTGTTATTGGAGTGAGTAGAGCTCCTCTCATTCATTTAATGTGTAAAACTTAACTGATGCATTCAATGAAACGCACTGCATGTTTTAATCCGATGAGTAGAGCTTCTCTCATGTATTCAAAGCCTCTATCATAACGTTTCAATCAATGAGACAATTTGTATTCATTCAGTGATTGAATCAAACTTCAATCAATTAACTCATTTATTTACTGAATCAAACTACATTTAATCATACAATGTAACACTCTGCATGTGTTAATTGAATGAGTAGAGCTTCTGCCATTTATTCAATGCGTCAAGCTTAACTCATTCATTCAATGAAACAACTAAACAAGTTAATTAATGAGTCGAGCTTCTCTCAGTCATAAAGTGCCAAGGGTTCAAACGCTTTCATTCAAAGAAACAGACTGCACATGTTAATTCTATGAACAGTGCTTCTCTCATTCATTCAATGTCTCCAGCTAAACGCTATGATTGAATGAACTAATCTACATTCATTCAAACATTCATTTAAACCACAGTCATTGTTTCAATGAATCAAACGTTATTCAATGATTCAAAGAAACAAACTTGACTCCTTTATTTAGTGAATCAAACTGCAGTTATTCATTCAGATGAACTGAACACACGTGTTAATTCACAAAGCATAGCTTCTCTCAATGCCTCGAACTGAACGCTTTCATTCAATACAACAAACTGCATTCATTCATTAAAACAAACTTCAGTCATTGATTCAAAGAAACAAACGTAAATAATTCATTCAATGGAACAAACTGCACGCATTCATGCACTGAAATTAATTGCATGCAGTCATTCAAAGACACAGACTGCAAGTTTTAATTCAATAAGTAGAGCTTCTCTCTTTCATTCAATGTTTCAAGCTTAACTCATTCATTCAATGAAACAAACTGCATGTGTTTATTTAATGAGTAGAGCCTCTCATGCATTCAATGTCTCTATCATGACGCTTTCATTCAAAGAAACAAGCTAAATTCATTCAATTATTGAATCAAACCTCAATCATTGATTCAATGAAGCAAACGTTACTAACTGATTCAATGAAACAAACTTAATTATTGATTTAGTGAATCAAACTGCATTCATTCATTCAAAGAGTAGAACTTCTGCCATTCATTCAGTGTGTCAAGCTTAACTCAACCATTCAACGAAACAAACTGCACGTGTTAATGAATGCATTGAATGAATGAGAGAATCTCTACTCCTTGAATTAACACGTGCAGTCTGCTTCATTGAATGAATATTTGCAGTTTGTTTGAATGAAACAATGCGTTAAATTATTGGCATTGCATGAATGAGTGAAGTGTGTTTCATTGAATGAATGAGTGCTGTTGGATTCACTAAATAAATCAGATAAGTTTATTTCTTTAAATCACTTAATAACTTTTCATTCATTGAATCAACGATTGAAGAATGAATCAATGAATGAATTAATGCAATTTTATTCATTGAATGAAGACGTTATGATAGACATATTGAATACACGAGAGAAGCTCTACTTATTGAATTCATACATGCAGTCTGTTTCATTGAATGAATCAGTGCAGTTTATTCAATGTGTCAAGCTGAACTTATTCATTCAATAAAACAAACTGCACGTCTAATTAATGAGATGACCTTATCTCATACATGCAGTGCCACTAGTTAAACGCATTGATTCAATCAAACAAGCTGCACACATTCATTCAATGAAACATACTGTACTTGTTAATTCAATGAGTATAGAGCTTTTGTCATTCATTCAGTGTGTGAAGCTTAACTCATCCATTCAATGAAACAAACTGCATTCATTCGATCATTGTATCAAACTTCAATCATTGATTCAACGAATCAAACGTTATTCATTGATTCAACGAAACAAACTTAACTAATTTATTTAATGAATCAAACTGCATCCATCAATTCAATCAAAGACACTGCGCGTGCTAATCTAATCAGTAGAGATTCTTTCATTCATTCAATGCTCCGATTTTAACGCATTGAATGCAGTTTCTTTCATTGAATGAAGGAGTTTTGGTAGAATGCATTGAATACATGAGAGAAGGTCTACTCATTGCATTAACACATGCGTCTGTTTCATTGAATGAATGTGTGCTGTCTGTTTCCTTGACTAAATAAGAGAAGCTGTACTCATTGAATTAACACTTGCAGTCGATTTCATTGAATGAATGTGTGCAGTTTAGTTTGAACGAAACAATGCGTTAAACACGTGGC
>NW_025187504.1:1946-3023 GCF_004010195.1 Chiloscyllium plagiosum | reverse complement strand
ACTGGCTGGGCAACATGAGACAGAGAGTAGTAATAGAAGGGGATTTCTCAAAATGGTGACCTGTGACCAGTGGTGTGCAACAGCGATTCGTGCTGGGACCAATGTTGTTTATGATATATATTAATGATTTGGAAGAAGGTATCGTTTGCCTGATTAGCAAGTTTGCAGTTGATAAAAAATGTGTTGCTGGAAAAGCGAAGCAGGTCAGGCAGCATCAAAGAAGCAGTAGAATCGACGTTTCGGGTATAAGCGTCGATTCTCCTGCTCCTTTGATGCTGCCTGACCTGCTGCGCTTTTCCAGCAACACATTTTTAAGCTCTGATCCCCAGCATCTGCAGTCCTCACTTTCTCTTAGTTTGCAGAAGATACCAAGATTGTTGGAGTAGCAGATAATGAAAAGGACTGCCAGAGAATGCAGCAGAATATAGATAGATTGGAGAAATGGGCACAGATATGGCAGATGGTGTTCAATCTGTGCAAATGCGAGGTGAAGCATTTTGGAGGATCCAATTCTACAGCGAACTGTACATTAAATGGAAAAAGTCCTGGGGAAAATTGACGGACAGAGAGATCTGGGTGTTCTGTTCATTGTTTCCTGAATCTAGCAATGCAGGTCAGTAAAGTGGTCAATAAGACATTTGGCATGCTTTCCGTGATTGGATCACTTGTTGAGTACAAGCGCTGGCAGGTCATTTTACGGTTGCTTAGGACTTTGGTTTGGCCGCATTTGGAATACTGTATATAGTTCTGGTCACTTCATTACCAAAAGGATGTGGATGATTAAATAGAGTGCAGAGTAGGTTCACCAGGGTGTTGCCTGGGATGGAGGGTGCTGGTTATGGAAAGAGGTTGGGTAGATTAGGATTATTTTAATTATAAGGAAAAAGGTTGAGGGGGGACCTGATTGCGGTCTACAAAATTAAGAGAGAGATAGACAGGGTAGATACCAAGAAGCTTTACCACAAATTGTGAATTCATGACCCCTTGTAATTGAGTTCCAAAGTGAGAGGGAAAGGTTTAGGGCCTGAGGGATACATGTGGGGAGCTCGGAAGTGGCAGGGGCAGGAACGATAGTGT
>NW_025187504.1:0-1659 GCF_004010195.1 Chiloscyllium plagiosum | reverse complement strand
CAACCTAAAGCTATGCCCTCTAGTTCTGGACTCCCCCACACCAGGGAAAATAGCTTGCCTATTTCCCCATTCATGCCCCTCATGGTTTTATAGATCTCTCTAAGGTCAACCCTCAGCCTCCAACGTTCCAGGGAAAATATCCCTAGCCTATTCAACCTCCACCTATAGCTCAAACCCTCCAACCTTGGCAACATTCACGTAAATCTTTTCAGAACCCTTTCAAGTTTCACAACATGCTACCGATAGGATGGAGACCAGAATTGCACATAATATTCCAAAATTGGCATAACTAACCTCCTGTGCAGCCGCAACACGACCTTCCAACCACTCTACTCAATGCTCTGACCAATTTAGAAAAGCATACCAAATATCTTCTTCACTGTCTTATTTTTGTGTGACTCTACTTTCAAGGAACAATGAACCTGCACTCCAAGTTCTCTTTGTTCAGCAACACTCCCTTGGACCTCACCATTTACGGGTGGCACGGTGGCACAGTGGTTAGCACAGCGCCGGAGGCCGGGATTCAATTCCCGCCTCAGGCAACTGACTGTGTGGAGTTTGCACGTTCTCCCCGTGTCTGCGTAGGTTTCCTCCGGGTGCTCCGGTTTCCGCCCACAGTCCAAAGACGTGCAGGTCAGGTGAATTGGCCATGCTAAATTGCCCATAGTCTTAGATAAGGGGTAAATGTAGGGGTATGGGTGAGTTGCGCTTCGTCGGGGCGGTGTGGACTTGTTGGGCCGAAGGGCCTGTTTCCACATTGTAAGTAATCTAATCTAATTAAGAGTATAACTCCTGCTAAGATTTGCTTTCCCAAAATGCAGCATCTCGCATTTACCTAAATTCAAATCCATCCATCACTCCTCAGCCCATTGGCTCATCTGATCAAAATCCCATCTTAATGTGAGGTAACCTTCTTCGCTGTTCACTACACCTCCAATTTGGGTGTCATCAGCAAATTTGCTAACTATACCTCTTTTACTCACATGCAAATCATTTATATGAATGACTAAAAGTAGTGGACCCAGCACCGATCCTTGTGACACTCCACTGGTCACATGCCAATAATCTGACCAACAACTCTGCACCACCACCATCTGCGTTCTACCATAAGTCAGTTCTGTATCAAAATGGCTAGTTCTCCCTGTATTCCACGAGATCTACCCTTACAAACCTCGAATGCCTTACTGAAGTCCTTATTGATCACGTCCACTGCTCTGCCCTCATCAATCCTTTTTTGCTACTTCTGTAAAAAAAACTCAATCAGGTTTGTGAGACATGATTTCCCACGCACAAAGCCATATTGACTCTCCCTCATCAGTCCTTGCCTTCCCAAGTAAATGTAAAACCTGTCCCTCAGGATTCCCTCCAACAACTTGCCCTCCACTGACGTCAGGCTCAATGGTCTATAGTTCCCTGGCTTGTCCTTACCACCTTTCTTAAACAGTGACACCACGTTCGCTAACCTCCAGTCTTCTGACACCTCACCTGTGACTATCAATGGTACAAGTCTCTTAGTAAGAGGCCTAGCAATTACTTGCCTAGCTTCACACAGAGTTGTAGGGGAAACTTGATCGAACAGATCCCAGGGATTTATCCACTTTTATGCATTTCAAGACATCAGCACTTCCTCCTCTGTAATAAGGACATTTTTCAAGATGT
>NW_025187503.1:1972-3023 GCF_004010195.1 Chiloscyllium plagiosum | reverse complement strand
TGCCAGCAATGCTGTGGGCCATTGACGCACGCACAGGGAGATCCCACAGGGTACTCCCTTCCTGCTCCAGAATGTGCTTCCATCCCACTTTCTGTCCAACAAGAGACTGTGGCTGTCTTTGAGACTCCTGTTTTTTTTAAATAAATTCACCCCCTCCATCCCAGGATTTAATTTTGTGGATGGTACTTTCTAGAAGGAAGTGATTGGAGCTGGGTGGTGATGGGATATTGGAGAGCTCCATTCTCTCCCCCCTCCCCCAGATCCTGTCTCCCTTTCCCAGCCCAGCTACAAAGACACATCTTATCCCTCTATCCCTCCCTCCTTCCCACACGCATTCTCTGTCTTTGTCTGCATCTTGTATTTTTTTACCCCTTTGTCTCAAAAATCACCTTGTGCTGCAAAATATTTCCTTCTCCCCCACTTCAAATACCCATGAGTCACATTGCTGTGTGTGGGACGGTTTTATTTGTTTGAAAATTCAGGGATTGGGCCAACCTGGGCCTTATTTATGTGATTATCACATTTGGTCACCCTTGTGCAATGGTAGGCCACTCTGCTGGTGGTTTGAGACACAGCAAGATCCCACAAGGAGTATTACTCTGATATTAGAACAAGTCTTTGGATAGAGTTTCTCATTTAAGATTTTAATTCCCTCTTTGGGGGAATCCTGTCTGTCAGATACTCACTGGGGATTGATGTAATTTTGTCATATCCCAGGCCCTGGTTATTTTAACCCCACTCTTCAGACCTGTTTTAAAACCAACAGGCCCACAATCTGACAGGAGCCAGTTAACCAGAGGTCCCTAAAAGCCAAGGGTCCACAAAAGGAGATTAATCTTTGAGGTAAATAAACACAGAATCCTGCCCACACAGTGCAACCTATCGACCAGGCCTCAGGCCTCAGACTGTGTCCTCACTGGAGAAAGCTGTTGTTCCAAGGTCTCCTGATCCTAAAGTTTCTCTCTTTGAATCTTCAAGTGGCCCGTGGGAGGAAAGAGACAGCATTAGTTGAAAGGAGGAAAATCATTACAGAATGATTGCACAGCAAGAT
>NW_025187503.1:0-1667 GCF_004010195.1 Chiloscyllium plagiosum | reverse complement strand
CCCTCTCGATAACCCACATTACTCTGACTCTATGACAAATCTTGAGAGAGATTCACATCATTTGGGTTTTAAATCCCCCCTGGGGCAGTCCTGCCTCTCAGATCCTGGGAATTGACATACTTTCGCCCCAGGCTTCAAACCTGTTTTAAAAATGACAGGGCCACAATCTGACAGGAGCCAGTTACCCAGAGGCCCTTAAAACTCAGAGTCCCCCAGAGGAGATTAAACCTCGGGGTAAATAAACACACAACTCACGTGGACCCCCAGGGGATGCAGCCTGTCGACCAGGCCTCAGGCCTCAGGCCCGTGCTCCCCCTCTGGAGGTTGTTCTTTTCTGTCCTCGAACATTTTGGTTCTTCACGTTGCAGATTTCCAAACAAACGTTCTTCAGGATAAAAGAGAGAAAAGATTAGCTGAAAGGTGGAGCGAGAGCATTTTGGAGACAAGTTACACAGCAAGATCCCAGGGTTAAAAGCACCCCTGCCCAGTTCCGATGTATCAACATGTAAACACACTCTGCAGTTAGGATGGAACATGGTGTGGGAGCAGATCTTCCCAGGGATTGGAGGGGGATAGTGAGGGAAAGGCATCAGATTATTACACTCTGCAGTGACCTGGGATCAATTACCTTTCACTGAAAACAGTTCCCAGCTTGTATGTGGCTGTAGCTCCCTCCAGTCTGAAACCCTCATTACCCACTATCCTGTCTCCTCTCTCTGAGCCAATGGTGTCTTCATTCTGTTACTGACCCTTCAGTCCCACGGGCACCAATTTTTCTCACAATTCCAATTAGAGACCTTCTCTCATCCATGTGAAGGAATTGGACCTGACAATTCCATTTACACTGTCTCCCATCAATCTTCATAGGATCCATATCACAGAGGTTAGACAGTGTTCCCAGCAAACACACCCAGGGCAGAGGGAGCACAGGGTTCCATACAAAATAAAGCTCCCATTAAACTGTCCCCATTTAAATCTCCAGGGTGGGTAGCGAATGGAGTTAGATACAGAGTAAATCGCTCCTTACACTGCTGGAATGGGACATTATCTCAGGCTTTCACTGTAAACAGGTTCTGGAATTGACAATGAAGAACCTATCGATCTCAGTCTTAAATATACTCAGTGAGCTGGGCCTCCCCATCCTTCAGTGGGAATGAATCCCACAGAGTCCCCACTCTCTGGCTCAACAGGTTTCTCCTTATCTCTGTACTAAGAGCTCCTTTTACTCGAAGGCTGTGCCATTGGGTCCCAGAGTCTCCGACCAAATGGAAACATTTTTCCAACATCCGCTCTGTCCAGGCCATTCAGTATTCTGTAAGTTTCTATTAGATCCCCCACCCCCTCATCCTTCTGAACTCCATTGAGTATAGACCCAGAGTCCTCACACATTCCTCATGTGTTAAGCTTTTCATCGCGGGGACCGTTCTCGTGAACCTCCCCTGAACACGTTCCAGGGTCAGTACATCCTTCCTGATATATGGGGCCCAAAACTGTGTAAATACTCCAAATGTGGTCTGACCCGAGCTTTATCGAGCCTCAGAAATACATCCCTGCTTTTATAATGAAGCGCTTTCAAAATAGATGCCATCATTGCATTTGCCTTCCTAACTACTGACTCAACCTGCAGGTTTACGTTGAGAGAATCCTGGACGGGAACTCCCAAGTCT
>NW_025187502.1:0-3023 GCF_004010195.1 Chiloscyllium plagiosum | reverse complement strand
AATAGATTGTTGGCAGGAGCGTTGGGCGCCAGGTACTGTGGTGTAATAATTTAGTGTGTTCGGCGGGTTTACCAGAAGGTCGATGTTTCCAAACTGCCCAGAGCCGAAGGCTTTCCTGATTTTTGCTGCGAAAAGACCATTACCCTTGCACATTGTCAACTTCTCAGTGAAAACATTTGGCTGCAGAAAATACCTCTGACCCAAGTGTGAATGCTGTCTGTGAGACAGTTCGAGTGGTCTGGGTTACGAACTGCTCAGACAAATGGCAGAGAGCCAATTCCAAACCATGCTTCCAAACATACTGAAAGTGTTGAAGTAACATCAGAAAGAATATCATAACAGTGAACCATTAAAAGTGAAGATTATCAATTCCAGTCTCGATTAGATTAGATCAACAATGTGCTGATGCTTCCACCGGATCGAGAAGACAAGTCACCAGCCTCCCTCACCAGGACAGAAATGGAGGAAATGAGAGAAATGTACCAAAGTTTCACACCAAAATTGCCCTCCTTTCCACCACATTACCAAATAACAATGAGTAGATTCAATGCAGGATTTGGTTTCACAACAGAGGTGAAATAATGATCTCCATTCACTTTCAATGATACTGGTGAATATCGAACATAGAACACAGAACATTACAGCGCAGTACAGGCCCTTTGGCCCTCGATGTTGCGCCGCCCTGTCATATTAATCTGAAGCCCATCCCACCTTTCCTATTCCATGCACGTCCATATGTCTGTCCAAAGACGAATTAAATGCACTTATACTTGCTGAATCTACCACCGTTGCAGGCAAAGCATTGTATACCCTTCCTACTCTCTGAGTAAAGGAACTACCTGTGATATCTGTTTTATGCCGATCTCCCCTCACTTTAAAGTTGTGACCCTCGTGTTTGCCGTCCCCATAATTAGAAAAAGGCTCTCCATGTCCACCCTATCTAACCATTTGATTATCTTGTATGTCTCTATTAAGTCGCCTCGCAACCTTCTTCTCCCGAACGAGAACAGCCTCAAGGCCCTCAGCCATTCCTTGACCCACCTTGACTGGAATATGAAACAGCAGCGCAGCCTGCATGTGCCCGGGATTATGCCAGGGGACTTTCGAGTAGGAGGTGAAAGTGAAAACCACAGCACCAGGGAAACACAGCGTGGATACTGACTAGTTGGAGGTTCTGTGCTCTCCCACTTCAACGAATGGTTTTGAGGCAATGATTATGTTTTACTGCATTGAACTTCAACACAGCGCCCCCACTTCCTCATGTTGCCATAATAATCAGTCAGCACAAGTGGGACTCGAGGCCATGTTTTCTTTGAAACTGGAACCTGACCTCAGCGCCTGAGATTGCTCAGCCAGGCTACCAAACACGCAAAGCTCACAAAGCTAAGCAGGTCGGCACCCAGATGATACCCTCACCATCCGGTCATTTCAAGCGCCTGTTCAGCAAAATTAGCGGTTCAAAGGAGTTCCTCCGCCTCAAATCTAAGTTAGCAGCAGAATCCGAGAAGGAGAGATCACATTTCGAGGTTGTTGGATACGGTGCTGGTACAAATTGGTATTTTCCAGATCTTTGCCCTAAACCAGGCGTTTTCCTGGGCAGCTTTCCACATCAGGGCACGATCAATTGTCACATGGCTGCCAGCTGAGTTGGAAACCAATGTGCGAACCGAATACAATCGACTCACTAAATGTTACTAAATCCCACGGTGCTTACTGAGAGATATACAAAAGGCAGTGTCTATGCATATTGACAGAAGGTAAAAGTCATTGCAAGATCTCAAAGAACTGCAAACTGCACGTGATTGCTCTTTTATTCGAGATGTGATAAGCTCTCCCGTCTGAGTCACAGCTGAAAATCACACAACACCATGTTATAGTACACATGCCTTATTTGGTGGCACTAGCTTTCGAAGTGCTGTTCTTCATCAGGTGACAACTTCCTGATGATGAAGCAGTTGTTCGAAAGCTCGTGATCCCAAATAAAACTGTTGGAATCTAACCTGGTATTGAGTGAATTTTAGCTTGGTGCAAGTGGGTACTGCAGATACTGAAGATAGAGACAAAATAAGAGTAGTGCTGGAAAAACACAGCAAGTCAGGCAGAATCCGAGGAACAGGAAAGTAGACGTTTTGGGCCTGATGAAGGACGTTTGCCTAAAAGGTGACTTTTAAATTTGTCCAACCCATTCCAACACTGGCACCACAGAATCACGCCTGAGTCACCTTCACGTCTCTTGTTGCTGACTGAATCAGAAAGAAGGTATTTCACCAGAGCATAGATTAGAGTGGTGCTAGAAAAGCACAGCAGGTCAGGCAGCATCCGAGGAGCAGGGCAGCGCTTTTGACTGGAAAGTCGATTATCCTTTTTCAGCACGACTGTAATCTAGACGATGGTTTGCAGCATCTGCATTCCTGGTTTTTACCTATTTCACCAGAGCTGCATGTGGTCCACTTTCCTATCCCTCTCAGTTTAGACATTCCTGCTCCTCTGTGTTGTGAAGGAAAGTAAAATGGGTACCATGTCATTCAGCAGCCTGTCTGTCATTTCCTCAGCTTCAGTTCCCACATGGCTTAGATTTCAGAGATGAAAATGTGTTGCTGGTAAAGCACAGCAGGTCAGGCAGCATCCAAGGAGCAGGAGAATCGACGTTTCGGGCATGAGCCCTTCTTCCGGATATCAGAACACATGTTAATATTAGCGACTGTATGAGAGCACGAGTTAAGAGGTTCATCGGGACTGTAAATCCCCTCATTCAGGTTGTTGACTGAATGAGCTGCAAACAAAGCCGGTGCTTAAAACTCTTGAACATGTGAACTGCTCCAAAGCATGATTGAGGATTTCTGGTTTTGATTAACACACGTTGACAAACAGCACACAGTATCCCAATGAGGCCATAGAGAGCCTACTTTGGGAAACAGTTGGAAGAGTATACCAGTAATCCAGTATTCACTGCGGGATCTCCTTATCTGTGAACTGGGCCGCTTTTGCACGCATGCGAAGTGCAGTATTGCTGTTACAGAAAT
>NW_025187501.1:1992-3023 GCF_004010195.1 Chiloscyllium plagiosum | reverse complement strand
TGGCAATTTTCATCTCCACCTAAATGAAGTCCATGCCAGTAAAAATGTTTTTGTATTTTGCCGGGAGTTCTTCTCACGCCCACAATGACCCACAGGTGGCTGATGTGCTACCTGCCACACCTCATTTCTAGAAGTCCCTGGTAATGACTTTCTCCCACTTTCCCATCTACCTGAATGGCTCATCAATACATCATGTTTCAGCTAGTAACATTTGGGAATGCACTCAGATTCTTTTTCTGTGTTTGCTTTTCAATGCAATTGTTTCAGTTTTTCATCTTTCTGTTGTAACTGAGTTAATTTCTCTGAACTAAAAATATCCATTAGTTCTCCATCTGTTCTTGTTTTGTCTGAGCCATTCAATCAAATGTGGTCCCTGATAATTCTGCTTCAACTTGCTTTTCTGTACTCTTTGATTTCTTCTCCTGTTTCAACTGGTGACTTTATGATCTTGTTATCTCTCCGTTACTGTTTTCCAATTCTTTCATGATTCACATAGCAATGATGTTCATTGCATGTTATTTTGAACATGAGATAATCCATCCACAAGGATGTTGAATTATTGCCCTCTGTTAAAATAATGACTCAGTTATTGATTTTTACTGCCCAATTCCAACAGCAGACCTTATCCCAACAATAGTCTTCACTTCTTGAAAGGCTCCTTGAAACTCCTTGAAACTCCTTGAAAGGCTCATGCCCGAAACGTTGACTCTCCTACTCCTTGGATATACTGCCTGACCTGCTGTGCTTTTCCAGCGCCACACTTTTTCACTCTGATCTGCCGTCCTCACCTCCTTTTCCCTCGGATGTCTGGTCTGGTTTGAAGTAAGCTGAGAGGTACAGATGCACTTGTAAGGAGTTTTGTGGTCCTGGAACATGCAGAGGGAGGAGTGAAAAGACTGTTGTATGGAGACTTGCAGGGTTTGTTGGGTTTAATTGATATGTGGGCGAGGGTATCCCAGTTGGAATGCTGAGATTTGGAGGTGACATGACAAACTCTTGAATTTTTTGTCCTCTCAAATGGAGAGTTCCTA
>NW_025187501.1:0-1379 GCF_004010195.1 Chiloscyllium plagiosum | reverse complement strand
ACACAGACACACACACAAATACATATGCATGCACACACACACACACACAGAAATACAGAGACACACAAGCAATCACAGAACAAAATTACATCTTGTGTTAAGAATGAACAAAGCTGCACCTCAACCATCACACCTTGACTCTTGGGAGGAGCTGTGTCATTGAAATTTGAGAGGTTACGTCTCCATATTATTATTCTGGTGGGGTGATGAGTGATATTTTGAGGTAAATGGGAAAGCACTAATAATGTCCACGGTTTTCTCAGGGCAATATCTTCTTAAACATTGAAGATAGGAGCAGGAGAAGGCCACTCAGCCCTTTGAGTCTGCTCTGCCATTCACCATGATCATGGCTCATTATCCAGCTCAATAGCCTCGTCCTGTTTACTCCCCATTACCTTTGATCCTATTTGCTTTAAATGCTACATGTAGCCGCGTCTTCAATACATTCAATGCTTTGGCATTAACAAGTTCCTGTGGTAATGAATTCCACAGGCTCATCTCTCTTTAGGTGAAGAAATGTCTCCTCATTTCCATCCAACATGATCCACCCCGAATCCTCAGTCTGTGTCCCCTGATTCTGGACACACCCACCATCAGGAGCATCCTCCCTGTATCTACCCTTTCTCGTCCTATTAGAATGAGATCCCCTCCCATTCGTTTAAACTCCAGCGAAAACAATCCTAAGCTAGACAACCTATCCTCATATGTTAGTTCCACCATCCTAGGAATCAGTCAGGTAAACCTTCGCTGTACTCCCTCCAGAGCAAGAGCATCCTTCCTCAGAAATGGAGACCAAAACTGCACACAGTGTTTGTGATGTGGCCTCACCAAGCCCTGTACAACTATAACAATGCATCCCTACTCCTGTACTCGAAACATCTCTCAATGAAGTCAATATAGCATTTGACTTCTTTACTGCCTGCTGCACCTGCATGCATACCTTCAGCGACTGGTGCACAAGGACATGTGGGCCCTGCAGCACACTCCCCTCTCTCAATTTGCAGCCAGTCAGGTAGTAATCCACCACCTTCCTTTTGTTTCCAAACTGAATAACCTGACATTTATCTAAAATAAACTGCATCTGCTATTGATTGGCCTGCTTACCCAATCTGTCCAGACCATGCCATAGGGTCTCTGCATCCTCGTCATAGTTCACCCTCCCACCCAACTTGGTATCATCTGCAAACCTTGAGATGTTACATTTTATTCCTTCATCCAAATCATTAATATATATTGTTAATAGCTGGAGTCCCTGTTGCACCCCACTAGTTACTGTCTGCCTATTTGACACAGGTCCCTTCGGCCCTCCTCTGTTCCTTCTCTGCCAACCAGTTTTCTATTTATCGCAATGCACTTATCCCAATCCTTTGTGCTTTAAT
>NW_025187500.1:0-3023 GCF_004010195.1 Chiloscyllium plagiosum | reverse complement strand
TTTCTCTCACAGGTAATGTCATACCTGCCGAGTCCCTTGAGCAGTCTCGGTTTTTGTTTGAGCGTCCGAGTGTCCACAACCCTTCAAGAGCCATTGAACAATACAGAAACGCATTTGTGTTTCCTCACTGATTTGGTTTCCGTTTGGCTACATATTACAGACCCTATTAAAAACAGAAAGTGCACAGCAAAGGAGTCGGATGGATAAGAACAGCGACCGCTCCATGCGTGGGTACACCCTCTCGGTTAACAGCCAAACGAGAGGACTAATTGCTTCTCAGAGGCTGGGGAGTCCCTTGTAGCAGGCCCCTTGCAGGATCTCCTAAAGCAGACTGTTAGTGAATTCAATCTTTTGCCTGTCCTTCGCAAAATGAAAATTGTCTTCAATTGGTTTGACGTTTCTAAAATTAATCCTGGAGCATTCATTGTGAACAATGGGAATAGTTTGATCTCACACTTTGCAGACACATACATGTCACCGGGAACCAGCTCTCCTAAAAGCGGAACCTTCTCTCTTCGAGCCTTTTGAGGAATATTTTTCTGAACTCGGTAAAATCCCGGGACTGTGCGGACAAAAAAAAACAGATTGTATGAGAACAGCTGTCGCTCTGTTCCTGGGTCGTGGGAGAACAGCAACCTGTCAGTGAAGAGCCGAACGCACTGACTAACATCGCGACAGAAACTGTTGAGCCAATGGCTTCAATGATCCCCGAATGCAAGCTGCAGCCTGCTCCTCCCATATTGACAAACATCTTTAATTAGTATGTCGTTTCCGAAATAAATCCTGGGCAATTCACGGTGAAGACATGGGAATAGGCTGATCCCACCCTTTACAGTCACATGTTTGACACCGGAATCAGTTATCCTCCTTCAGAGATCGCCTCATTTCCAGCCTTTCAGTGTCCTATCTGTTCCCGCATTTTCTAATTGCCCCGGAGCTGAGATGAGCTGATTCCTGAAGAAGGGCTTACGCCCGAAACGTCGATGCTCCTGTTCCCTGGATGCTGCCTGACCTGCTGCGCTTTTCCAGCAACACATTTCCAGCTGAGATGAGATTTGACTTCCTGACGTGCAGGAACAGAAAATCCTTCAATGTCACAGATCAATTCAAGTCCGGAGTACATCAGAGTCAAAATATCGGCCTCCGAAAGAACAGAAAGATTTCTAAACTGTCGCTGCCCAGCCGGCCAGTTCACCCTTCATTTTCCACTGAATCCGCGCCCCAAGGAATATCTAAAGATTCACAAAGCTCGACGCTGGGATTTCTGGTTTGCTTGCTGAAAGGTTTCCCACTTGACAATTGGCAACATTTTCCCAGAATCTTTTCACAATCCTCTGATTTGCACCATGTAGAGAGATAAATAAAAATCATTTTGTGGAGAGATTCACGACTCTGGAAATGTTTTCTTTGGAGCAAGTTTCCTGTATGTCAAGAAATGAGCAGACCTGAGAACATATCGATTTGTTGAGATGGTTTTTCTGGAGTTGCAGAGATAACTCATCCAACATGAAATCATTTAAAATCAACTGTGAGTGAAACATGCTTGGTATTGGTGAGAGATTGAATGCATATAACGGATCCATTTTCGTGAGCAGAGAGATTAATAATATGGCAATGGTCGAGTGAAAAAAGATGCACTTTTATCGCGCCTTTCAGATCCACTCCAATCACAGGCACTGAAGCAAATCTGAAGCAGATGTGTCATTGTCAATAATAATGTGCTCATCAGGGCAGTTTGTTCAAACAGAGGTTAAAAAAGAAAACTCAGAACTGGCACTGGAGACAGCAGTGAGATTGCGTTTTACTTTAAAAAAGTTTGTTCTGTTCTACATTGTATCCAGATTAGTGAAGGACCGGAGATCCCAATCTCAGGGGAATCGAGAGAAAGTAGAAGAAATGTGTGACACAGTGGAGTCTTATACACGCCACAAACAAGGTTTAGTATCATATTATTTCCATGACAAAAAGGGTGGCTCCCTTTCCGATTGCTAACAATGAAAGAGATGATGTCCCAGGAAAGAAAAACATAACTGAAACTAATAGCCGAATCGAAAATTTAGAAAAGACTTGGATCGTTCCAATGGACGACGTTAATGTTTATGGTTCTCTAACATTTGTTTACAATGGGGCTGGGTGTGGGAATTAGGGGAGCTGCGGAGTGGAAGTCAGATTACCCATGATTACTCTCATCCTTCATCTGTCTTCGTCATTTTGTACGTTTTATTTCGCAGTTTGCTTCCTATGAGTGCCCTTGTAAACTGTACCCGCTGATGACTTATTTCCCTGGTTGTTCTTCATCACGACCCGAAAGAAATCAACATTCGTTTCTCCTGAATCTCGGTAATCTCTGATCAAATATCACCAGAACCTCGACATTGTCCACGTCGGTCTGCCTTCTTGAAATATTAATTGATCCGTCACTGTGTTACTGTTGCACAAATCTAGAACAAGTCAAACCGCACCAATAGCATCTAGGATGTAAACGCAAATAACTGCAGCCGCTCCCCAGAGCACTGCCAACTGTGCGATCACAGAAGCACACATTGTACAGCCAGGAAACTCAAAACAACAGAAACACTCTTTTGCGCTGCGGACCTGGTTGTTTTTCTGAATCAGCAATCGAATTTTACATTGGTAATATCAACAGTTCCCTCACACAAGGAATTAACTAATGCTGCAGACGGAGGATAAAGTGTGGACTGTAGATACTGGAGATCAGAGTCAAGAGTGTGGTGCTGGAAAACGCAGCAGATCAGGCAGCATCTGAGGAGTAGCAGAATCGACGTTTTGACCGAATATCTGATGACGTATTCATGTCAGAAACATCCATTCTCCTGCTTCTTGGATGCTGCCTAACCTGCTGTACTTTTCCAGCAACACATTCTCCATTGCTGCAGACTGTCACACATTGCTAGATTCCAGCCACGGAATCAGCGACACTCTGTGTCATGAGTCAACCTACTGCAGACACCTGGCAGTGGTGTTTCACGTCAAGTTGATCTTCAAGAATGCGTATCGTGAGT
>NW_025187499.1:2152-3023 GCF_004010195.1 Chiloscyllium plagiosum | reverse complement strand
GAGACATAGATAAGTTGCAGAGCTGGGCTGAGATGTGGAAAATGGAGTTTAATGCGGAAAGGTGTGAGATGATTCGCCTTGTTCGGAGAAACTGGAAAGTAAATTACTGGGCTAATGGTAAGATTCTTGTTAGTGTAGATGAGCAGAGAGATCTCGGTGCCCAGGTACACAGATCATTCAAAGTTGTCATCCAGGTTGACAGGGTTGTTAAGAAGGCATACAGTGTTTTAACCATTATTAATAGAGGGATCGAATTCTGGAACCATGAGGTTATACCTCAGCTATACAAAACTCTGGTGCGGCCGCACTTGGAGTATTGTGTACAATTCTGGTCACTGCGTTAAAGGAAGGATGTGGAATCCTTGGAAAGGGTGCAAAGAAGATTTACTAGGATGTTGCCTGGTCTGGAGGGAGGGTCTTATGAGGAAAGGCTGAGGGACTTGAAGCTGTTTTCGTTGGAGAGAAGAAGGTTGAGAGGTGACTTAACAGAGACATATAAGATAATCAGAGGGTTAGATAGGGTGGACAGGGAGAGCGTTTTTCCAAGAAAAGTGACGGCGAGTACGAGGGGGCACAGTATGAGGGGGCACAGCTTTAAATTAAGGTGTGATTGATATAGGGCAGATGTCAGAGATAGTTTCTTTACTCAGAGAGTAGTAAGGGCATAGAATGCTTTGCCTGCAACGGTTGTAGATTCGTCAACGTTAAGTTCATTTAAGTCAACTTTGGGCAAGCATATGGGCGCACATGGAATAGTGTAGGTTAGATGAACTTCAGATTGGTATGACAGGTCGGTGCAACATCGAGGGCCGAAGGGCCTGTACTGCGCTGTAATTTTCTATGTTCTATGATTGCCCATCGCTAATTGCCC
>NW_025187499.1:0-1249 GCF_004010195.1 Chiloscyllium plagiosum | reverse complement strand
GCCCTTTGCCCTAGAATGGAAAAATCTGTTCTCTACTTACTTTCTGTCTCCTAACATACAAATAAAATATTTTGGGATTCTCTATAATCTGACTCGTCAAGGACAGAGCGTTGTGCTTCCTGTATATCCCACAACAGCTTTGTCTGAATTCACATTCCTAAATATTACATATGCTTCGTTTTTCTTTCTGAAATAACATTCAATATCACTTATCAACCAGGATTCCCAACTTTAGTTATCTGCTTCTTTCATCATCACAGGAGAATAAGAACATGGGAACATAAGTAATAGGAGCAGGAGTAGGCCATCTGACCGGACAAGTCTACTCTTTCAATAAGATCATGACGAATCTTATCGTGGGCTCAGCTCCATTTACACATCGGTTCACCAAAATCCTTAATTCCTTTATTGTTGAAAAATCTATATTTATAAAGACAAGCATTCAATGCGGCAGTCTCGACTGCCTCGTTACACTGGGAACTCCAAAGAATCATAATTCTTTAGGTGTAGAAGTTCTTCCTCAATTCAGGCCTAAATATGCTTCCCTTTATTTTGAGGCTATGCCACCCATTCTGCAGTTTCACCCACCCTCAAATGCAACATTCCTGCTTCGACCTTATCTATTCCCTTCATAATCGAATATGTTTCAAGAAGATTCCCCTTCATTGTTCTCAATTCCAATGAGTGCAGTCCCAGTCTACTTAATCTCTTTTTGTAAGCCAACCCTCCCAAATCAGGAATCAACCAAGTGGACTTCCTCTGCATCCCTTTCAGTGCGGGTACATACCAGTCACGTTCTCCAAGTGTGGTCTCAATAACACCCCACGCAGCTGAAGCATAACCTCCTTATTTTAATCTTCATCCCTCTAACAATGAAGGACAATATTCCATTTGCTTTCTTAACTACCTGATGCACCTGCAAACCAATATTTTAAGATTCGTATACAAGGATACCCTGGTCCCTGTTTATGTTTCTTTGCAAAAGGCACCGCAGACTGCCAGACCTGCGCTGTGATCAACTGAACTTTAAAAGACTCCCACATGTAAGATGTGAACTTATCCTCAAATAGGTTCCTCCAATCTAGTTTTTTTTTTTTAATGGAGCCTCCATGCAATGTAACATTTTCACTCAAGGACTAGCCTTATCCACATTATCCTGATGAATGGCTCTTGCCTGAAATGACGATTTTCCTGTTCCACGGATTTTGCCTGACCTTTGTGCATTTCCAGCACCACTCTAATCTTATCC
>NW_025187498.1:0-3022 GCF_004010195.1 Chiloscyllium plagiosum | reverse complement strand
CACAATTATTAAACATTAAATCCACTTAATATCCACTCTTCCAAATTTGTTGCTACCCTATTTCCTTCGAATTGTGTTGTATTCTCCCCAGGTGGTCTACCTTCTTTTTACTGTTTTTACTGGAAAGGTTACTTTTGACAGATAGAACCTTCTGATATTTCTTTTAGAGAGAGCATGTCAGATGACGTTGGCTCTCATATTTGATGTTAGTTGCTCTGACCAATTTTCAAACTGCCAATGATGACATCTGAAATTCCTGTAGACTGCTTTGCTTCTGGCTGTCGAGTTCATCAGACTTTAAATTTGATTAGCTTTGAAGAGTTGACCGTTTGTAATAAATCAAATGTCAAATTTGAATTTTTGTCAAAATAGCAAACTAAACTCACATGTTCATTTATCAGCCAATTTTTTCGATTCTGAATAATCTGATCAGCTAGCTATTCTCCATACTGACAGCAAATATTCTACATGAAACTCAGGGAAGCACTTTCTGTTTAAAACAAACCATACACTCATTAGAATTGGTAACCCAGGGTACTAAGGACATTTAAGGAGGAGATAGAAAGATTTTCAATTCTTAATGAGTTGAAGGGAACGGACAGGAAAGTTGACGCCGAGTTAACATCAGCCATGATCGAATTGAATGTCAGAATAGTCATCAGGAGCCGAACTACTACTCGTGCTCCTCGTTCATATAATTTTAATGAATGCGCTCAGTGTGACAGAGGAAATGAAAGGGAGAGAGTTGTGTTCAACAAATTGTGAGTAATTGAGATATTGTGAAGCAAATGTGCAGCGTCACAGTAGAAAGACTGTAGTAAAGGTAAATAAAGATATACAGACAATAAGTTGTGGGCGATAGGCAGAAAGGGCGTTTTTCCAAAAGAATGGCAGACAGAGATCGGTGTGGGAAGAGATACAAAAACAAAAACACATATCGAGGGGAGCAAAACAGCGATAAATGAATGAGAGACATAAAATAGTAGTATATCAGCGAGAGAAACCGGGAGAGAGAAAAGGATACACAAAGGGAGGAACAAGTATTGAGTGTGACTGCGACAATGAGAGCGTGAATGGCAGAGGATGGGAGAAAGCCTGACAAATTGATAATGTCAAATAGCGAGAGGGAGACAGTCGGAGGTAAACATCAGAAAGAGCAATACTTCGTGTTAAATGTTTTTGGCTGCAAGAAGTTCAGAAAAAGAGAGAAAATGAAGAGAGCAGTATATCTGTAGGAGAGTTTTGTAATTTGGAGAAAGAGGATGTTCCAGAAACATCAAGGAGATTATCAATTTGCCAAATAGAAGGAACAAGAAGGTATCATTACGTTGGCATGGAGGCTTGGTGGAAGAGGCGGGGGAGAATGCACAGAAACAAAAATCTGGAGAGCGGTTTGTTAGAGATACCGACGTTATTATCTTGCTATGCGGAGGGATAATATTTATCCAATTGTAGATTGTAAAACCGAAAGTGAAAGGTACTTGAAAGGAAAGTGTCTCGAGATTGTATTCAGGAGGGCTTTCCAAAGCAGTATGTGTCCAGGTCAATGAGAAAAATGCTATTGTTCGTCCTGGTCCTTGGAGACGTTCTACGTCAAATAGATCAAGTGGAAGCACATTTAAGAATTGGTGATCATTTTATCAGAAGGTTCAGGATGATGAAGGTAAATGTAATTCTCAACTTAGAGTAAGTATTGGCGAAGAGAGGTATTCAATGGCACAACAATAAGTTGGTGGAAGAGATTGTAAATAAACATTCATCTACCTTTAAAGAGGAGAAGGGTTAAGTACAATCAAAGATTGTTTCCTCAATTTGTAAAGCATGGATAAACAAAGTCAGAGGGCCACAATTGACAAAAATGTTCTTATATGCTGAAACGCATATTGATGATAAGTGTCACTCGGAATTACAATTGAATGTCAAGAGGAAATTAGACGAGACAACTGAAGGTTACATTTGTAGTAGAGAAACAAAGAGTAAGAGTGATAAAAGACGAGCGCATAGCAATAAGTGGTGTCCCAAAGTGTGCTTTATGCATATAGCTTTCCTTATATGGTGACAGAAGGAATAATGAGGATCAAAAACATATGGAAACAGAAGACAGGCAAATTTTATCATGGACTCAGATGAACGACAGGAGGTGGAGCAATATAAATTGTAGCCTGCACCAAGATAGGTAGGAGACGTATGTTGTGAAGAGATACATAGAGGATGCAGATTTACAGAGACAGGTTGAACGAGCGGGCAAACATCGGTCAGCTGCAACACAGGGTGAGAAAATGTCAGGTGGTTCGGTTTGACAGATAATCATAAAAACAACAGCAAATATTATTTCAACAGAAGGGCCATTCCAAAATTCTGACTTACAGAGTGATTTACTTCATTGGGTGCACTATCCGCGACAAGTTATTGTATAAACAACGAACATAATCATGTAGGTTTTTACGACAAGATACAGTGAATACAAGTGCGATGCTGAACTTATATGGGGGTCTGAGAAGACGATGTCTGGAATACTGGACTGTCTTCTTGAAGAAAGGATGTGAGTGTGTCTGTGGTGGAAGTTTCGTGGACTGATAGCTGCAATGAGTAAGCTTTTTTCCGAAGAAACGTTGGAGAGACTTATCTTGTTCCCGCTCGAGTTATTGAAGAGTGGGAGAAGGTAGGGGCGGCTGACCTGACTGAAGAGCATGAGATGCTGAACATGGTGGAAAAATGGAAGTGAGAGGACCTGTACACTGGTATAGATCAGTCCAGAACGAGAGGGCAATGAATTACAATGTCTGTGGTAGTAGGTGGAGTGTGGAGTTTCGGGAGAGGGTTATTGGGAGACGGATGTGGAGGATTTGAGAAATGGAAAGTTATTGGAGGCGGATAGAAAGGAGAAATTAGAAAGAGAATAGAACCAGCCAAGATCATATTTAACGATGGTGCACACGTGTGAGTGGGGTTGAAAAATTACAGTTTGTTACTACCTGGAAAGTTTACATAACCCTTAAATTGGATCAAATGAGCTATTCCT
>NW_025187497.1:0-3022 GCF_004010195.1 Chiloscyllium plagiosum | reverse complement strand
ATGTTGTCGATGTCAATCAAATATGATGAAGTACATTTCACTGGATTTCTATTGCAGTGTGATTATGATATTGGGGATATGGCTGCTGAAACTGCAGGGAGGGAATATGATATTTCCCAGCCATCATTATTGGAATTTTATTCTTCATACATCATATGAAGATCAAATTTCGGGATTCAACTCCAATAAGGAATGAGGAGAGCCAATATTAACCATACAACCAGAAGACATTGGAGCAGAGATTTGGCCATGAGGCCCATTGAGCCTGCTCCGCCATTCAATGATGGCTGTTAAGCTTCTCAACCGCATTCTCCCGCTTTCTACCTGTAACCCTTGATCCCCTTTACAATCAAGAACTTACCTGTCTCACTCTTAAATATACTCAATGACCTGGCTTCGACAGCCTTCTGTGGCGGTGAATTCCAAAGATTCACCACTTTATGGCTGAAGACGTTCGTCTGTATCTCTGTTCTGAAAGGTCTTCTCTTTACTCTGTCCCCTCGGGGCCTAGTCTCACCTACCATTGGTAATACCTTCCCAAAATCCACTCTGTCCAGGCCATTCAGTATCCTGTAAGTTTCGAGTAGACCTCCTAACATCTTCTGAACTCTGTCATATATAGACCCAGAGCCCTCAGATGATCTTCATATGTTAAGCTTTTCATTCCTGGGACCATTCTCGTGAATCTCCTTGGAAAACGCTCCAGGGCCAGTACATCCTTCCTGAGATATGGGACCCAAAACTGTGCACAATAATCCAAATGTGGCCTGACCAAAGCCTTATACAACCTCAGAGGTACATCCCTGCTTTTACACTCAAGCCCTCTTGAATTAAATGCCATCATTGTATTTGCCTTCCTAACTATTGACAACCTGCAAGATTACCTTTCGAGACTCCTGGACTGGAACTCCATCGGCCTTTTGCACTTTTGACTTCTGAACCTGCTCGCTATTAAGAAAATAGTCCATGCCTGTATTCTTCCTTGCAAAGTGCATGATATCACACTTGCCCACGTTATACTCCATCTGCCACATCTTTGCTCGCTCCCCGAACCTGTACAAATCCTTCAGGAGGAGAAAGTGAAGACAGCAGATGCTGGAGATCAGAGTCAAAAAGTGTGATGCTAGAAAAGCACAGCCAGTCAGGCGGCATCCAGGAGCCGGAGATTCGATGTTTCAGGCATAAAGTTTTCGTCAAGAACGACGGGGTTGGGTGGAAGTGGGCTGAGAGATAAATGGGAGGGGCTGGGCCTGGGAGGAACGTAGCTTGGACAGCGATAGCTAGATGAAGGTGAGTGGTGATAGCGAAAGGTCAGAGTGGAAGGTGGAGTAGATACATGGGAAGGAAAATGGACAGGTTGGACAGTTCAAGAGGGCGGTACTGAACTAGAGGGTTAGATCTGGGATAAGGTGGTGGGAGGGGAGATGAGGAAATTGGCGAAATTGCCTTTGATCTGGTGTGGTGGAGTGTCCCTTGGTGGAAGATGATAAGTTCTTTCTCCAGACGACTGCTGGCTAGAAATTGGCCATGGAGGAGGCCATAAACTTGCATGTCCTTGTTGTAGTGGGAGGGAGAGTTGAAGTAATCAAGGATAGGGAAGTGGGGTTGTTGGGTGTGTGTCCGAGTGTGTTACCTGAACCGTTCTGCAAGTTGATGTCCTGTCTCCCCAATGGAGAGGACAGAGTGCAATGGACAGAGTAGATGTTGTGTTTGGATGCACAGGATGTTCTTTGCCTGATGTTGAAGGATCCTTTGGGGCCTTGGAAGGAGGTGAGGAGGGAGTGTTGACACAGGTTTCATATCTCTTGTAGTGGCAAAGAAGGTGTGAGGAGTGGAAGGTGGCTGGGTGGGGTTGGAAGGGCGTGAACCTCACGAGGGAGTTGTGAAAGGAATGCTCTCTGCTGATATGGGTGGGGAGGGAATTATACCTCTGGTGGTGGGGTCTGACTGTTGGTGGCGGAAATGTCGGAGGATGATGCGTTGTATCTTGTGGTTGGTGTGATGAAAGGCGAGCACCAGAGGGGTTCTATCCTTGTTTTAGTTGGAAAGGTGGAGATCAAGTGCGGAGGTGCGGGAAGTTGTGGAGGTGCGCTAGAGCACCCTCCTGCAGCCGAACCACCTCTTCAATGCTACCTGTCCCTCTATCTATCTTTGCACTGCTTGAAAACTTAGCCAGAATCCCCTCAGTTCCTTCACGTAAATCATTAATGCATAAATGGAAAAGTTGTGGTCCCAATATGGAGTCTCGTGGAAGATCACTTGTCCCTGGCTGCCATCCTGAGAAGGACTCTTTTATGCCAACTCTCTGGTTTGTGTCAGACAGCCATGCTACTATCCATGTACGCACCTTGCCTCTAACACCATGGGCCCTTATCTTTCTCAATAGTCTCCTGTCAAAGGATTCTTGAGGAGCAAGCGGATAACATCTATTGTTTTTCTTTGTCTAATCTGCTCGTTACTCCCTCAATGAATTCTAACAAATTAGTCAGACCTGACCTCCTCTTGATGAAACCATGCTGACTCTATTCTATTTTACCAAAACCTCCAAGTATTCAGAAATCCCATCCTTCACAATGGATTCCAGGTTGTTACCCACAACTAAGGTAAGGCTAATCAGTCTGTAATTTTCCATTTTCTGTTTAACTCCCTTATTCAACGGGGAGTGACATTAGCAATTTCCAGCCTCTTGGCCCTTTCCTGATTTTAGTCATTCTTGAAAGATTACTCCTTATACTTGCATTACCTCTTCAGCTATCTCCCTTACAAGGCTGGGGTGTAGTCCATCTGGTCCAGATGATTTATCCACATTCAGGCCATTCAGTTTTCTAACATGTTCTTCTTGGTGATGGCCACCATACTCAGCTCTGCCCTCTCACTCTATTCAACTTTTGTGCAATTATTCATGTCTTCCACCATGAAGACTGATGCAAAGTTCCTCATTCATTTTTTTGTTTCCCATTACTGTTTCTCCAGCATCATTTTCCAGGGGCCAATATTACTTTTACCTCTCTTTTGCACTTTA
>NW_025187496.1:2044-3022 GCF_004010195.1 Chiloscyllium plagiosum | reverse complement strand
CTGCACATCTTCATGACTCGATGACTCCAAAAGCATTTCAATTGGAAGGAGACAAGAATTTCACGCAGTATTCCAAAAGTGGCCTAACCAATGTTCTTCACAATCTTAGCATGGTCTCCCAATTGTTCTGCCTCTGGTACTGGGAGTCACAGTGTGTTAGATACACGATCTTTTTTTATGCTCTGGGACTGGGGAACATGGTGCATGAATGAGTAGTGAATTAGCAACAGAGACAGATGGCGTATACAGATCAATTTACTCCGCGAGGGCCCATTGAAATGTCACTGATGTATTTCGCAATGAATGACCAATCATGGAGAAATGGTGGGAAACAATGTGTGAAAGTTTGCCATTGAGGAGAGATCATGGTATGAAACGTATGACGCTGTTGTTGCTCGAGATATAGAGACTGTGATATAGAGATGGGGAGACGGATGGACAGAAGGTGTGAGAGACAGGAAAAGATCGAGAGGCACTGAGTTTGAGGTAGTGAGATGGCAGTGATAAATGATGAGACAGAAAGACAGTTAGTGGGAGAGAACTACAGAAGGTCAATGAGACAAAGGAAGAGGGACTGTCACAGAGATCAAGACAGACAAAGAGAAGGAGGAATAGAAAAGGTGAACACAAGAGACACTTGGTGATCGAGACAGTTCGGGGGTGGGCAGAGAGATATCACGGACCTGTGTGCTTTGCTGCTGCCTGTTTGATGTGTCCTCAGCTACTGATGCTCCATGTGTGATGAGCTGTATGATGTTATTGTCAGGGATCAGCTGCAGTTCACACCTCATTGCATCTCGTACCCCCTCATCCTGGCCTAGCACATCTTTGCCAATGGGAAATGGGTGCTGACGTATTTGTCAGCAAAGGTCAGAAAGCGGCTGTTGGGGGTATCTGGACAGTTCAGGTCCTTGCCAGAACTGCGCTACCACTATGGTTCGCTGCAGAGTGTCGAAAGGGGGGGTGGCGGGGGGGGGG
>NW_025187496.1:0-2028 GCF_004010195.1 Chiloscyllium plagiosum | reverse complement strand
CGGAAAAACATAGCAACACATAGGACCGAAACAGACCCATTTTCTCCAGGCCGAACGTTATCTCACACTAAACTAGTCTCACCTGCCTGCTCCTTCCCACATTAAACGTTGTAAATTTACCAGAATCCACCACCTCATCAGGAAGCTGATTCCACATGCGAACCACTTACTGTGTACATAATTTGCCTCTGATGTCTTTTAAAAAAATTCTCTTGCCTCTCACTTTATGCATGTATCGCCATGTCTGGAAATTCCCCATCTTAGAAAAAGACAGCTAGCAGCAACTCTATCTATGTCTCTCATTACTTTATAAACTTCGAACATCCTCCTGTGCTCTTCTGTAAATATGTTCTGTATCCTGTTCAGCTTGTTAATATCCTTCCTATAATTGGGCGACCAGACATGAAATGATATTTCAAAAGAGGCATCATCAACATAACATCACAAGTCTTAAAGTCAAAGGACTGAGCAATGAAGGTAAACGTGCCAAAAACCTTTTCAACCACCGTGTCCATCAGTGACACAAACTTTAAAGAATAATGAACGCACACCCATCGGTCCTTTTGTTCTACATCACTACACAAGGCTGTATTAGCCCTCTCCTTGCTTGTTGTACCAAAATACAAGAGCTCACATTTATCAAGATGTAAAGTCATAGAGTCATAGAGATGTACAACCTGTAAACAGACCATTCGGTCCAACCCGTCCATATATCCCAAGACAATCTAGTCCCACCTGCCAGCACCCGGCCGATATCCCTGTAAACCCCTCATATTCATATACCCATCCAGATGCTTCTTAAATGTTGCAATTATACCAACCTCTACGACGTCCTCTGCCAGCTCATTCCATACACGTACCACCCTCTGCGTGAAACAGTTGCCCCTTAGGTCTGTTTTGTATCTCTCAACTCTCACCCTAAACCTGTGCAGTCGAGTTTTGGACTCCCCGACCCCACGGAAAAGACTTTGCCTATTTGTCCTATCCATGCCCCTCATAGGTTTATCAGCCTCGATAAGGTCACCCCTCAGCCACCGATGCTCCAAGGAAAACAGCCGCAGCCTGTAAAGCCTCTCCCTGTAGGTCAGATCCTCTAACTCTGGCAACATCCTTGCATATCTTTTCTGAACACTATCAAGTTGCACAATAAATTTCCAATAGGAAGGAGACTAAAATTGCGCACAATATTCCACAAGTGGCCTACTCAATGTACTGTACAGCCCGAACATGACTTCCTAACTCCTGTACTCAATACTCTGACCAATAAAGGAAGGCATACCAAACGCCTTCTTCACTATCCTATCTACCTGCGACTCCACTTTCAAGGAGATATGAATCTGCACTCCAAGGCCTCTTTGTTCAGTAACACTCTCTCGGACCTTACCGTTAAGTGTGTAAGTCCTGCTAAAATTTGCTTTCCCAAAATGCAGCACCTCGCATTTATCTGAATTAAACTCCATCTGCCAATTCTCAGCCCATTGGCCCATCTGGTCAAGATACTGTTGCAATCTGGGGTAACCCTCTTCGCTTCCACTACACGCCAATTTTGGTGTCATCTGCAAACTTACTAACTGTACCTCTTATGCTCGCATATAAATCATTTGTGTGAATGACAAAAAGTAGGGTGCCAAGTACCGATCCCTGTGGCACTCCACTGGTGACAGTCTCCAGTCTTAAAAACAACCCTCCACCACTACTCTCTGTCTTCCACCTTTGAGCCAGTTCTGTATCGAAATGGCTAGTTCTCTCTGCATTCCGTTTAACCTAACCTTGCTAATCATTCTCCCACGGGGAACCTTGTCGAACATCTTACTGAAATCCATATAGATCACATCTACTGCTCTGCCCTTCTCAATCTTCTTTGTTACTTCTTCAAACAACTCAATCAGGTTTGTGAGACATGATTTCCCACGACAATGGATCTGTGAGAGAGAACAAGACAGCAGGGAGCGACGGATAGAAATAGCATAAGAGAGCGAGTTGGCGATTATGACGCAGAGAGGGGAAAAAGAAAGACCGAGATGGAGA
>NW_025187495.1:0-3022 GCF_004010195.1 Chiloscyllium plagiosum | reverse complement strand
TTGTATAATACTTAGATATATATTGTAAAACTATTATTCATTGATATATTAAAACAGAGGAGATCTGATCTCAAAACAAGACAATGAGAGCCAACCTTATTAGATTTCAAATCAGCTTAATACGGAGGAAAACAACACTATAACCTTTTTCTTGTTTCAGACTCATTTGTTTCCACTTAATGTTAATACTGATGAGTTTCATTGGTGATTATGATGTGCCAGCCATAGTTTTATTCAGGAAGTCCACTCCCTCAATACAGCTGAAGTTTCAGTTCAACATTAGATTGTAATACATTATCAAAAGAAAATCCCATGGTTAATATCTGTGTCCTTGGATGTGGCCATTATGCATACATTAGAAGTTTTTTAACTTGAATAAACAAATGCTTTCAAGGCAGGTCCAGTTATTTCATGACCATTATAATGGAGCAATGACTAGGCAGGACTACTTAAGAAACTTAATTTTGGATTTAAATTAAGGAACTAAAACTCGGTAATTATAGTGGATTTCAAAGTTGGAAACCGTATGTATTTTACATTTTAAATATTAAATACTGAATAAATGAATTTCATATATATATAGATAGATAGATATAGATATATATAGATATAGAAAATACAATTCATTGATATATTAAAACAGAGGAGATCTGATCCCAAAACAAGACAATGAGAACTAAGCTCTGTTGATCCTCCAACGTCCACAAAAATAATTTAAAACTTATTTTCCATAATCTTCTTCAGCTGGATCCCCACTCAGTAATGCAGAAAGTATGCTTGGTACCACTCCACTCAGTGCTCTCTTCAAACTGAATTCTATCCATGTCATTAGGTGTCCCTAACAGATGAAGAAGGACTACTGCCTGACTTAAACAGGTATTGCTGTCACCCAGCATTCCAACCTTTGGGAAATAGGGACAGCAAACATATCGAGGAATAGGATGGTATATCAACCACTTTCTTTTGTAGCATCACTGCCACATTGCCATGGAGCTGGCAAGCTCCATAATGTCACAACCATGTGATACAGTGACCAGGACAAGTGAATGAGACAAATCACCGAGTTAGTTCTACTCCTCTTCCAACTTTTGATGAGCTGAAAATTCAAATCTTAAAACTAGCTTTCAGATTATGACAATTAAGATTCCAAAATGTATAGTTAGGAACAGGCTTTAAAGTTAGACAAGCTAAATTGATAAATTGGTTAAATGAGGTTAAAATGAAAATAGAGGTAAGGAGATCAACGGCAGAAGGGAAGAGAATGATTTAATAAGGATAAAACAGCAGAGGACATTTTTAAAATATTTTAGTCACTTGTTGGGTTTCCACACTGAATTACAGATAATTATTATATTATTATCATAAATATTATTAATTATATATAATATTATTTATATTATTAATGTTTATAATAAATCAATTGTATTAACCTGAATCAAAATTAATTGGCAGGATACATTCACACATTGTCAGTGATCTGTCAGTTTGATCCATGTTTAATTTAAAACATGACTGCATTAATTCATTGTTAATTTAGAATGAAAAGCTACATTACTGGCCAGTTGAAGAAATTCTGCATATGATTGGGGGATATATATCAGATGAAACTCCCAAAAGCTGGGGAAGTGACTGTGAATGGGTGTGTATATGTCAGAGAAATTAGAAATGGCATTAGAAACCAATGTAAGGCCACTAAGGTTGAGGAATATTTAAAGAAGGTTAAAGCAACAATACTGTCAAATAAAATAAAGTTACGCTCGGGATTCCAAGTAGAATCTATTTCTGGCATACTGACCCTTTTCGAGGATTGGGATTTGGTTCCTGTATACCTGCTGAGCCCTGTGGTTATGTGGTTGGCACTGCTGCCTCACGGCGCTAGGGTCCTGGGTTTAATGCCAGCCTTGGATGGCTGTCTGTGTGGAGTTGGCACATGCTCCTCGTGTCTGTGTGGGTTTCCTCTGGGTGCACCGGTTTCTTCCCACAGTCCAAAGATGTGCATGTCATGTGAATTGGCCATGCTAACCTGCCTGTAGCGTTAGGTGTATTAGTCAGAGGGAAATGGGTCTAGGTGGTTTATTCTTCATAGGATTGGTGTGGACTTGTTGGGCCTGTTTCCGCACTGTAGGGAATTGAATCATCTCCTGATTGTCCCCAGCCTTAACTAAAGCATCCACTTGTTGAAACTTTTTCTTCTTTTAAAAACCAAGCATCCGGTCTTAATAGTCGATATCATGGGGATGAGTGACTTGTGCCATCCTAAACCGGGTCCCATCCCAGGGACTACAGTAATGTTAATGAGGCATGCCTCTAACTGCAAGACCAAACCGGCCAAATTCGCTCAGTGTGTCCAAGTGTGATATGGATGTAAATGCAGTAAAATTCTAGGAGTAGCCTGAATACGAATGGCTTGTGTTACAAGACTGAAAGATACGCTTATCTGTCTGATGGAAGTGACAAACAATTGAACAATAATCAAGAAGATCAATTACCTTTATTTAACCCGATGCTTTTGCAGTGATTTCTGTCTGGGGTCACTGACATGATCCAAACCAACAGTACAAACCAGTCCAGGAATTTCCAGTCGCAAATGAGGTGAGCGATAGTTTACTATTGGGATGGCCAGAACCGGACTGAACCATGATGCAAGTTACAGGTAAAACAAATTATATTCAGCGTCCTCGTGGTCCCAAAGGGTTGATTGGAACCAGGATACCCACTGGGGGCGGACCCTACCTCATGTACCTCCCCGATGACCACTGCTGGACAACCTTTTCCTGAGGGGACCCTGAAAATGGGGACAGGCAGGCCCCAGCATTTCACCTGTGAGACTGGCAACAAAACTTGGCCAATGGGGAGTAATGTGTCTTTAACGTTATCTCGGAGCTGACGGAGGGAAACGACATGCTGCTGTGGTTCTGTTCGCCGAGCTGAAAGTTTTTGTTGCAAACGTTTCGTCCCTTGTTGGGAAACGACGTGCTATCATCCTAACAAAAGGAAAAGGAAGGGGAAGGAGAATGGGGAG
>NW_025187494.1:0-3022 GCF_004010195.1 Chiloscyllium plagiosum | reverse complement strand
CCCACTCATATGTACTGCGTCATTTGCAGCCTCTCTCTCAGACTTACTGTGTCATTATCACCCTGACCCCCTCACTCTTCCTGCATCACTACAGACTGACCACTCACACTTACTGCGTCACTATCAGACTGTCTGATCGCACTTCCTGAGTCACTATCACCCTGACCACCCCTCATACATACTGCGTCACTATCACCCTGAACCCCGCACGCTGACTGCGTCACTATCACGGTGCCTCCACACACTTACTGTTTCACTATCACCCTGACTCCTTCACACTTTTTGCATCACCGTCTCTCTGACCCCATAACACTTACTGCGTCACTATCACTCTGACCCCATCACACTTATTGAGTCACTATCATCTGACCACTCACACTTCCTGCGTCACTATCAGACTGCCCACTCGCACTTACTGCGTTGCTATCACCCTGACCCCCTCACGCTACGACACTATCACCCTGACATCCTGACGCTGACTGCGTCACTGTCACCCTGACACCCTCACACTTACTGTGTCACTATCAGCCAGACCACCGATCACTGACTGCGTCACTGTGACCCTGACCCCCTCACACTTACTGTGTCACTATCACCCTGACCCCCACACGTTTACAGTGTCACTCTCACACTGACACCTCACAGTCACTGCATCACTATCACCCTGATCCCTCACACTTATTGCCTCACTACCGCTTTGACCCCTCACACTTACTGCGTCACTGTCGTCCTGACCCCCTCACACTTACTGCATCCTTATCAACTTGACCCCTCACTCTTACTGCATCCTTGTCACCGTGACCCCACTAACAATTACTGCCTCACTATCACTCTGACCCCCACACTTACTGCGACACTATCACCCTGACTCCCTCACACTTGCTGAGACACTAATATCCTGCGCCCCCATACAATTACTGCATTACTATCACTCTGACCCCCTCACAGCTACTGCGACACTATCACCATGACACCTCACACTTACTGTGTCACTATCAGACTGACCCCTCACACTAACTGCATCCTTGTCACCCTGACATTCCTCACACCTACTGCGTCACTATCGCCCTGAACCCGTCACACGTACAGCATCACTATCACCCTGACCCCTCACACTTGCTGTGACACTATCACCCTGACCTCCTCACACTTACTGCGACACTATCACCTTGACACCTCACACTTACTGTGTCATTATCACCCTGACACCTCTCAATTGCTGCGACACTATCACCCAAAAGCCCCATACTAACTGTGTCACTATCAGACTGACCCCCTCGCACTTACTGCGTCACTGCCAGTCACGCTCTCTCACACTTTGTGTCACCCCGTCACCCTGACACCCTCACTCTTACTGCATCACTATAGACTGAGCACTCACACTTTCTGCGTCACTATCAGCCTGACCCCTCACACTTAGTGCATCACTATCAGCCTTACCCCTTCACACTGAATGTGTCACTGTCACCCTGACCCCCTCACACTTATTGCGTCACTGCTAGTCCCTCTGTCTCACACCCCCTCACACTTACTATATCATTATCACCCTGACCCCGTGACACGTACTGCTCACTGTCAGCCTGACCCCGTCACACTTACTGTGTCACTGACACCCTGACCCCCTCACACTTACTCTGTCATTGCACCCTGACCCCTCACACTTACTCTGTCATTGTAACCCTGACCCCTCACACTTACTGCATCACTATTACCCTGACCTCATCACACTTACTGTGTTCCTATCACCCTGTCCCCCACTCATACTTACTGCGGCACTATCACCCAGTCCCCCCTCAGACGGACTGTGCACTATCAGCCTGACAGCTTACACTGACTGTGTCACTATCACCCTGACAGCTTACATTCACTGTGTCACTATCACCCTGAGCCCCCTCGCACTTACTGAGTCACTGTCACCCTGACACTTCACTCTTACTGTGTCACTATCTCTCTGACCCCCACACGCTTATTGTGTCACTATCACCTTGACACCTCACACTTACTATGTCACTATCACCCTGACACCTCTCAATTACTGCGACACGATCACCCTAACACCCCCACACTAACTGTCTCACTATCAGGCTGACCCCCTTGCACTAACTGCATCACTGCCATTCACTCTCTCTCACACTTAGTGTCACCGTCACCCTGACCCCCTCCCTCTTACTGCATTACTATAGACTGACCACTCACTCTTACTGTGTCACTATCACCCTGACACCTCAAACTAACTGTGTCAGTATCACCCTGAGCCCCCTCAACCCTCACACAGACCGTGTCACTATCACCCTGAGCCCCCTCGCACTTACTCAGTCACTGCCACCCTGACACCTCACACTTTATGCGCCATTACTATTCTGACCTCCACACGCTTACTGTCTCACTATCGCCCTGACCCCTCACACGTACTCTGTCATTGTCACTCTGAACCCTCACACTTACTGCGTCACTTTTACCCTGACCCCACCACACTTACTGCGTCACTAACATCTGGACCCCCACACGCGTACTGCGTCACTATCATCCTGACCCCATCACACTTACTGTGTTACTGTCACCCTGTCCCCCACTCATACTGACTGTGTCACTGTCACACTGACAGTTTACACTGACTGTGTCACTATCAACCTGACAGCTTACATTCACTGCGTCACTATCACTAGGTCCCCCCTCGCACTTACTGAGTCGCTGTCACCCTGACAACTCACCCTTACTGTGTCACTATCACTGTGAACCCCACACGCTTATTGTGTCACTATCACGCTAACCCCCTCACACTTACTGCTTCACTGTCACCCTGACCCCATCACACTTACAGCATCACTGAAACCCTGAACCACTCACACTTATGCATTACTACCTCCCTCACCCCTCACACTGCATCACTGTCACCCTGACCGCTCACACTTACTCCTTCAGTATCACCCTGACAACTCATTCTTACAGCGTCACTATGACCCTGACCCCCTCACACTTACTATGGCATTATCAACCTGACCCCTCACACTTACTGTATCAC
>NW_025187493.1:1826-3022 GCF_004010195.1 Chiloscyllium plagiosum | reverse complement strand
ATGTGTTCCTCACACACAGGCAGTTGCCAGATCATAGTAGTAGAGCGGTGAGGTTTGTCAGAAGAGGGAGTGTGTCTGGGGGTGGCTGAAATAACCACAAGTTGCTGTGTAGTGATGTGAACGAGAAGAGAAACACTGGAGGGTAAGGCACAACAAAAGACAAAGGTGACAACAATTAACACAGCACCTACAATCATTCCAACCTTGACCAGCCAAGCTCCCAATGCCCCTAACGGATTATACAACCAACCAAAAGCCTGATGACCAAACCCCACATGAGCTTTTCCATTGCTTTAGTAAAAGGACAAAGACCCTGAGACAGGAGTTACATATCCCTCAGGGCTGGTGTTGTTGGTTATGAAAGGGACACATTTTCCCCAAACATCAGACAGACCCTGCCTTTATCTGCCAGTATCCAGTCCAAGGCCTGTCTGATTTGCCATGTCATTTTGGTGGTTGCGTCCAATTGTTTCCCTAAGGCCTGGAGGGCATCGTCTGTATAGTTGATCCATTTCTGCTGGTTGTAGTAGATGTAATTGATCCATTCAACATATTTTGCTGACCCCTCTCACTGGTAAGAGCTTCCCAGCCCACGGCAATTTCATTGCAGGCCTTGACCACATTGGGGATGCCTCTTGGCTGTCCTGTACCAGCAATCTGGGACACATCATCGCATAGTGCGGTGCAGAGCTGACTGTAATGGATCACCAAGCTGCGTGTGTGGCAGTATGATCTTGTGCAGGAGCATCACACGGGCACAGATACCACTCCAGTCAGTGGGCAGTGTCAGGTGCAGCCCCCCTTTACCACACAACCACGTATCTGCCAGGGGGATGCGATGAGTGTTCAGGACAGCCCCAAACGTGATGTCTACCTCCAGTTCAATCATGTTCCCACAGAAACCCTTCAAATGGCCTCCTGCCTTGGATGCATTTCATTTCAAACACTGAATTCAACCCCTCCCGTATTTTAAAAGTAGCCATGGGGAACATATAATTAGTCTAACTGGTGGACCATGGGGGACTATAGCCAGAGCTGCATTGGAGATGCTGCCTTCCCATGTCACCTTGCTGCTGGAACATGGAGGCCTGAAGAAGGAGACCCCAGAAGGGGCAGTGGGATTGCGTGTAAGTCGATGAATCGTTCTGATTAAGAGGTTGACTACAATGTTGCAGACACCATTGAGTATAGATGGT
>NW_025187493.1:0-1704 GCF_004010195.1 Chiloscyllium plagiosum | reverse complement strand
GTTGGTTGGTCCGGGTGTCCCAGAGGTGTTCTCTGAAACGTTCCGCTAGTAGGCGGCCTGTCTCCCTAATATAGAGGAGGCCACATCGGGTGCAGGGGATGCAATAGATGGTGTGTGGAGGTGCAGGTGAATTTGTGGCAGATATGGAAGTATCCCTTGGGGCCCTGGAGGGAAGTAAGGGGGGAGGTGTGGGCGCAAGTCTTGCATTTCTTGCAGTTGCAGGGGAAGGTGCCGGGAGTGGAGGTTGGTTTGGTGGGGGATGTGGACCTGACGGAGTCACAGAGGGAGTGGTCTTTTCGGAACGCTGATAAGGGAGGGGAATATATCGCTGGTGGTGGGGTCTGTTTGGAGGTGGCGGAAATGACGGCGGATGATACGCTGTTTATGGAGGTTGGTGGGGTGGTCGGTGAGGACCAGTGGGGTTCTGTCCTGGTGGTGGTTGGAGGGGCGGGGTTCAAGGGCAGAGGAGCAGGAAATGGAGGAGATGCGGTGGAGGGCATCGTCGACCACGTCTGGGGGGAAATTGCGGTCCTTGAAGGAGACCGCCATCTGGGTTGTATGGTTTTGGAACTGGTCCTCCTGAGAGCAGATGTGGCGGAGACGAAGGAATTGGGAATATGGGATGGCGTTTTTACAGGGGGCAGGGTGGGAGGACGTGTAGTCTGGGTAGCTGTGGGAGTTGGTCAGTTTATAGTAAATGTCTGTGTTGATTCGGTAACCTGAGATAGAAATGGAAAGGTCTGGGAAGGGGTGGGAGGAGTCTGAGACGTTCCAGGTGAATTTGAGGTCGGGGTGGAAGGTGTTGGTAAAGTGGATGAACTGTTCAAACTCCTCATGGGAGCACGAGGCAGCGCCGATACAGTCATTGATGTAGTGGAGGAAAATGTGGGGGATGGTGCCAGTGTAGCTGCGGAAGATGGAGTGTTCCACATATCCTACGAAGAGGCAGGCATAACTGGGGCCCAGGCGGGTGCCCATGGCTACTCCTTTGGTTTGGAGGAAGTGGGAGGATTGGAAAGAGAAGTTGTTCAGGGTGAGGACCAGTTCAGTCAGTCGAAGAAGGGTGTACTGGTTGGTACGGCGGGAAAGGAAGAGGCGGAGCGCTTTAAGTCCTTCGTGATGGGGGGTGGAGGTGCACAGGGACTGGATGTCCATGGTGAAGATCAGGCGTTGGGGACCAGGGAAGCAAAAATCGTGGAGGGCGTGGGTGGTGTCCCGAACTTAGGTGGGGAGTTCTTCGACTCAGTGGGACAGGACCGTGTCGAGGTATGCAGAGACTAGTTCGGTGGGGCAGGAGCAGGCTGAGACAATGGGTCGGCCGGGGCAGTCAGGTTTGTGGATTACGGGCAGTGCGGGATTGTGGGACTGAGGTTGGAGGCGGTGGATGGGAGATCCCCTGAGGTGATGATGTGATGGATGGTCTGGGAGATGATGGTTTGGTGGTGGGAGGTGGGGTCATGGTCAAGGGGGCAGTAGGAGGAGATGTCCGCGAGCTGGTGTTGAGCCTCAGTGGTGGAAAGGTCGGTGCGCCAAACTACTACTGCGCCTCCCTTGTCTGCCGGTTTGATAGTGAGGTTGGGGTTGGAACGGAGGGAGTGGAGGGCTGCTCGTTTCGAGGGTGAGGGGTTGGAGTGGGTGAGAGGGGTGGAGAGGTTGAGGCGGTTAATGCCGTGGCAGCAGTTGGCTGTGAAGAGATCGAGGGTG
>NW_025187492.1:0-3022 GCF_004010195.1 Chiloscyllium plagiosum | reverse complement strand
ACCAAAATTGCTGGCACCATAGACAATGAAGAAGGTTTTCTAAGATTACAAAGGGATTTTGATCAAATCGGTCAGTGGGTTGAAAAATGGCAGATAGAGTTCAATCTGGACAAATGCGAAGTATTGCATTTTGGTACAACAAACAAGGATAGGGATTTTACACTGAATGACAGGGCCTCCGGTAGTGTTTTAGAACTGTGGAACCAAGTGTGCCAATACATAATGTTTTGAAGTTTGTGTCACATATAGTTCAAAGACATTTGGCATGTTTGCCTTTATTGCTCAGTCATAGAGTCAAAGAGATGTACAGCATGGAAACAGACGCCTTGGTCCAACTCGTCCATGCCAACCAGATATCCCAACCCAATCTAGTCCCACCTGCCAGCACCCGGCCCATATCCCTCCAAACCCTTCCTAATCAAACACCCATCCAAATGCCTCTTAAATGTTGCAATTGTAGCAACCTCCACCACTTCCTCTGGCAGCTCATTCCATACCGATACCACCCTCTGTGTGAAAATCCTTTAATATTCGGAGTTGGGAAGTCATGCTGCGGTTGTACAGGATATTGGTGAGGCCTGTTCTGGAATACTGTGTCCAGTAAGGGTATCAGAAGAGATTTACTAGGATATTGCTAGATATGGAAGGCTTGAGTTATAAAGAAAGACTGGATAGGCTGGGATTTATTTCACTGGAGCGTTTTATAAATGACCTGAAAAAAGTTTTTAAGATAATGAGAGGAATAGATAGAGTTGTCTTTTTCCTAGAATGGGGGATTTCAAGACCGGGGACACAAGTGAGAGGAGAGAGATTTTAAAAAGGCATGAAGGGAAGATTTTTTAGACATGGTGGTTGATGTGTGGAATGAACATTCTGAAGAAGTGGATGCGGGTGCAATTACAATATTTAAAAGACAGTCTGATAGATATGTGAATAGGAATAGTTTGGAATGATATGGAGGTTGGACTAGTTTAGTTTGGGATTATGTTCAGCATGGACTGGTTGGACCAAAGTGTCTGGTTTCATGCTGTATGACTCGATATAGAATAATGTAATTAAGATATTTTGTTCTAATTGAATGAGTGAGTGAAAAATCAACAAGTGATCTTCTATGTTAAATTTAGCTGTAATGGAAACTTTATGAATCAAAGTACTGATCATCCAAATAATTGAAGTTAGTGCTTTCAGAGCATTCGATTTATCAGGAGGCAAAGTCCTGATTTGGCTACATTTGTGACAGTATGGCGTTAATTCTGTCCCTGCACCACCAGCAAACCACTACCACTACATAGTTATAGAGTTATACAGCACAGAAACAAAACATTCAGTCCAACCAGTCCAGGCCGGTCATAATCCCAAACTAGACTAATCCCACCTGCCTGAGCTTGGCCCGTATCCCTCCAAACATTTCTTATTCATTTACTTATCTAAATGTGGGATTGGATTAGATTAGATTAGATTCCCTACAGTATGGAAACAGACCAAGTCCACACCGACATTCGGAAGAGTAACCCACCCAGACCCATGGACAATTTAGCATGGCCAATCCACCTGACCTCATCTTTGGACTGTGGGAGGAAACCAGAGCACCCGGAGGAAACCCATGCAGACGTGGAGAATGTGCAAACTGCACACAGCCAGTCGCCCGAGGCTGGAAACAAACCTGGGCCCCTCGCGCTGTGAGGCAGCAGTGCTAACTACTGTGCTGCCATACAATTATTGTTTGCATTAATTGCCAATATGTGATTACTGAATATTTAAGCTTCCATTGGAAACAGTTGGGGCACGCAGGGAGAAACAAATTTGGGCAGAGAAGTAGTCCTGTGGAATGTTATAGCAGGTCGAGTTCGTTAGTTTATGTAAGCAAATCGGTTATACTCCTGCACTGGTCTAGTTTTATGTTTGTGTACGTTGTACTGTGAATGACTTGTGAAGTTTCACTTTCCTCATGGTATTCTTTACAGGTGCCTTTTCCAGTCCTCCAAGGAGAAGGTGTGGAATACTTGGGCCTTGCAGATGACGCTGTAATCGTTATCTCTAATTACTGACTTCACATTAAATACCAAGATTCTTTAATCAATGTAAGTGTTATTTTTTTTTGGACACTCTCATGAATCTGCCATAACTTGGTCAGAAAGTATGTTGATGGGTGCTAAAATTTTAATTGAACCAAAAGAAATGCTAGCACTTGCTATCAAATTGAGCTGTTAGTTTTATTTCCAGTTATGCCCTCTGTTCATTCACTTTTTTTTAATTAAAAAAGGATCAGTCCTCCCTTATTGAGCATTTATAAATGCAACCACTTCCTGAAAGGTGAAGGGATAGAGAGGAAGCAGGGTTGAGGAAAGGCATTTCATGAATGAATAATTGAAATGGTCTAATTCAAATATGAAATTGAACTAAACTTATAATTTCCTTTTGACTAAATTACAGTTTAGTAACATGTCTAATAAGTTGATCTGTGGTATTGCCACAGTTCTGAAGAAAGGTCACTGGACTCATGACGTTAACTTTACTTTCTCTCGACAGATGCTGCCAGACTTCTGAATTTTTCCAGCAATTTCTGTTTTTGTGTCAGATCTTCAGCATCCACAGTTCTTCATTTTATTATGAAGGGAAATTTTAGAAGGGAAATTGGGTTGAGAGTTGTTTAGTGGGAATTGTTGAGACAGCATGAAAATGGTCTCTTAAGTGAGATGATTTTCAGAGAGGGCTAGAGTGGAGGTAATGAAGAATTATAAAGGTAAAGTAAATGATGCATAATCTGAGGTGTTACCTTTTGGGCAAGATGTTTAACTGTCTGAAGTAGAAGATGGCATTTCACTGGAAAGAAAAACAGAAGGGTTCTTGTATCCTAGTCAATATTTATCCCTCAGTTAAGACTTAATGCAGAACCGATCTTTTGTTAAATTCTGATTTTGAGTTTGCTATGTGCACATTGGCTATATGTTTCCTGCATCAAAACAGTGACCACGTTTTTAAAATATTTAATAAGTTGTAAAGCACTCTGGCACACGTAAGA
>NW_025187491.1:0-3022 GCF_004010195.1 Chiloscyllium plagiosum | reverse complement strand
GATATTCTCTACTGGTTCAGATTTTACCCATTATCTGTTTTTGCATTAACAAAAGATGTTAGTTTGATTGTTTCTTAATAAACGCAATAAGTAATGTCAGAGGATATGTCAATGTCAGTTTTAGCTGTTCTCTGAACTTAGATTGTGTTACCACGTAAATGAACGTGTATGTGCAGCAGCTTAAATTACGCAGCATATATGCCAAGTTCTCAAATACATAAGCAGACGGGCCATCTAATAGCTCATCAACATCAAAAAAATATAAAACATAGATGAACCACAGAAGTATGAAGCTGCTGGATATGGTGAAGAGCAAAATGATAGACTTCCTTCTACTTTCAGCTCCAGAGTCTCCATTGCTGTGACATTTGAGTCGTTTACGGATTCGACTGGCAACTAATATATAACTGACTGTCACACCGTTGAGAAACAGAATTAACACAAATGGTATCAACGGTGTTAAAATCTTCTCAAATGTACGAAATCCAATCCATCTCGAGTCAGTGAAATAGATTGGTCTGTTAGAACAGCGCCAAGGTATGTTGTTGATAATCCTCCGTGGTCTAAACCTAAAGTATATTGGAATATTTTTCAAACTCATAAGAATCCCTGTTGTTAGGAGAATCACTGTTGCAGTTTTCTTGGTACAATATTGAGATTTCAACTTTGGGCAACAAATAGCAATAAATCGATCAAAAGTGAAAGTCACAGTGAACCAGACAGAACAGTCTGTGGCTGCGCGGAGCAGGACATAGCGAATACTGCACACAGGAGTGATTTTCAGGAAATTTAATGGAAAATAATAATCATTGATTCTGTTCAGTACAACCTCAGTGATGATGACGAGGAGATCTGCTGTTGTCATGGCCAACAGGTATCGGGTCGTGCAGGTTGATAGCCCACAGTTTTCTTGGGAGAGGATTAAAACTGAAACTAAATTCACGGGAAGAGAGACAAGAATATAGATTTGGTATTGAAGACTTGTTTTCTGTTTCTGATCAGCCATTAAGAACTTTTCGCCAGAGATCTATGCATTTGGCATTATCCCAGAGTTTAAAGTAATGGAGAAATTAACTGTGTGACAATGTAAGATTGATTCATTATTGCCGACAAGAATTCTCCATTCGTAAGCATTAACCATTTAATATCTACACATGCATATGTTGGACTATGGCAGCGGCAAAATACACTGAGCAATGAATCCAGTCTGAATGATAACTGCACACTTTGGATTAGTCGTGCTGGAAGAGCACAGCAGTTCAGGCATCATCCGAGGAGCAGTAAAAACGAGGTTTCGGGCAAAAGCCCTTCATCCGGAATAAAGGCAGAGAGCCTGAAGTGTGGAGAGATAAGCTATAGGAGGGTAGGGGTGAGGAGAAAGTAGCAAAGAGTACAATAGGTGAGTGGGGGAGTGGATGAAGGTGATAGTTCAGGGAGGACGGTGGAGTGGATAGGTGGAAAAGAAGATAGACAGGCAGGGAAAGTGATGGGGACAGTGCTGAGCTGGAAGTTTGGAACTAGGGTGAGGTGGGGGAAGGGGAAATGAGGAAACTGTTGAAGTCCACATTGATGCCCTGGGGTTGAAGTGTTCCGAGGCGGAAGATGAGGCATTCTTCCTCCAGGCGTCTTGTGGTTTGGGAGCGGCGGTGAAGGAGGCACAGGACATCCATGTCCACGGCAGAGTGGGAGGGGGAGTTGAAATGTTTGGCCACAGGATGGTGTTGTTGAATGGTGCAGATATCCCGGGGATGTTCCCTAAATCGCTCTGCTAGGAGGCGTCCAGTCTCTCCAATGTAGAGGAGACCACATCGGGAGCAACAGATACAATAAATGGTATTGGTGGATGCGCAGGTAAAACTTTGATGGATGTGGAAGGCTCCTTTAGGGCCTTGGATGGAGGTGAAGGAGAAGGTGTGGGCGCAGAATTTGCAATTTCTGCGGTGGCAGGGGAAGGTGCCAGGTTGGGAGGGTGGGTTGTAGGGGGCGTGGACCTGACCAGGTAGTCACGGTTGCAAGCTTAAAATTTTGGTATCTCATCCAATGTCAGGTTGCGCCTTTGCAGTATGACGACAGGTTTGGCATTTATGCAAGTTACTATATATGTAATTAACTTTCACTTATCACTTCCCATCGTATTATCTGAGCTGACAGCAAACCACGTTTGGTTTTGATTTAACCACGACAAATTGAATCCAAGTCACTGATTTTATAATCTTTAAAAAAATATATTACGATGGAGTGACTTCAGATGTCAGCTCATAAGAAACAGGTTGTGTTCGATTCTTTTGGTTCCACAAATGCAGTGGACAATCCAATATTAAGTCCTTCAAAGATAAGATTCCTGTAAATAGTCATCGGTATGTGTTGAATGTAATGATATCCTTAAGTTTTACTGATTCCAATAAAAAGAGTGATAATCCCTATTACTGCCGTTTATCCGGGAGAGAACATTGATCACTTCACTGCCTCACACACACATACAACGGGGCATGCCAGAAATCCGAAATGAAACCGACTCTAGCATCACTTGTGGAGAGAAAATAGAATTAAGTAGGCATGAAAGAATAATTGTGCTCACAGACGATGCCAGGCTTGCTCTGATTTCCCGGCAATGTGTATTTTTGTTGTCATAATCACTGGAAGTGAATTTTGTTCCTCATTAACAATGACCAACATGCCGCAATGTGCAACGAGTCTAAGAATGAAGATGAATGACAGAAAGGAGTAGTTAATGCAACAGAATTTGAATGCACACTCGATTCATTGCTATTCCGTTAATAGTAAAAACATTTTCAGTCGAACGTTAAACGAACGAATGACAGAAATACAAATTACTTTCTGGCATAAGGAGGCAATTCAGTCCGCAATAAATGCACCTGCTTTTCAATTAACAATGCCTGATGGCACTATGTTCAACCATTCTGCTTCCTTGAACATACAACGGACTAACCTGAAGATTTAAAGCTTTAGAGAAATACGCAGCTCATGTACAAAAACAAATAGCTTTACTCAGATTAGAAAC
>NW_025187490.1:2045-3022 GCF_004010195.1 Chiloscyllium plagiosum | reverse complement strand
GGTCACACTGCTGTATAGGATCATTGCTGGGTCACACAGCTGTACAGGATCACTGCTGGGTAACACAGCTGTACAGGATCACTGCTGGGTCACACAGCTGTGCGGGGTCATTGCTGGGTCACAAAGCTGTGCGGTGTCATTGCAGGGTCACACAGCTGTACAGGATCCCTGCCGGGTCACACAGCAGTACAGGGTCATTGCTGGGTCACACAGCTGTACAGGATCACTGCTGGGTCACACAGCTGTGCACGGTCATTGCTGGGTCACACAGCTGTACAGGATCACTGCTGGGTCACACAGCTGTACTGGATCACTGCTGGCTCACACAGCTGTGCAGGATCACTGCTGTCTCACACAGCTGTATAGGGTCATTGCTGGGTCACACAGCTGTACAGGATCACTGCTGGGTAACACAGCTGTGCAGGGTCACTGCTGGGTCACACAGCTGTACACGATCACTACTGGGACACACAGCTGTGCAGGGTCACTGCTGGGTCACACAGCTGTGCAGGGTCATTGCTGGGTCACACAGCTGTACAGGATCACTGCTGTCTCACACAGCTGTATAGGGTCATTGCTGGGTCACACAGCTGTACAGGGTCACTGCTGGATAACACAGCTGTGCAGGGTCACTGCTTTGTCACACAGCTGTACACGATCACTGCTGGGACACACAGCTGTGCAGGGTCACTGCTGGGTCACACAGCTGTGCAGGGTCATTGCTGGGTCACACAGCTGTACAGGATCACTGCTGTCTCACACAGCTGTACAGGGTCATTGCTGGGTCACACAGTTGGAGAGGATCACTGCTGGGTAACACAGCTGTGCAGGGTCACTGCTGGATCACACAGCTGTACAGGATCACTGCTGTCTCACACAGCTGTACAGGGTCATTGCTGGGTCACACAGCTGTACAGGGTCACTGCTGGGTCACACAGCTGTACAGGGTCATTGCTGGGTCACACAGCTGTGTACAT
>NW_025187490.1:0-1754 GCF_004010195.1 Chiloscyllium plagiosum | reverse complement strand
CAGGGTCACTGCTGGGTCACACAGCTATACAGGGTCATTGCTGGGTCACACTGTTGTGCCGAATTACTGCTGGGTCACACAGCTGTTTAGTGTCATTGCTGGGTCATACAGCTGTACCGGGTCATTCCTGTGTTGTTCAGCTGTGCAGGGTCATTGCTGTGTAACTCAGTTGCGCACATTCATGCTGGGTCACGCAGCTGTACAGGGTCATTGCTGGGTCACACATCTTTACAGGGTCACTGCTGGGTCACACAGCTGCACAGGGTCACTGCTGGGTCACAAAGCTATACAGGGTCATTGCTGGGTCACACTGTTGTGCCGAATTACTGCTGGGTCACACAGATGTTCAGTGTCATTGCTGGGTCATACAGCTGTACTGGGTCATTCCTGGGTTGTTCAGCTGTGCAGGGTCATTGCTGTGTAACTCAGTTGCGCACATTCATGCTGGGTCACGCAGCTGTACAGGGTCATTGCTGGGTCACACAGCTGTACAGGGTCACTGCTGGGTCACACAGCTGTACAGTGTCATTGCTGGGTCACACAGCTGTACAGGGTCATTGCTGGGTCACACAGCTGTACAGGGTCATTGCTGGGTCACACAGCAGTACAGGGTCATTGCTGGGTCACACAGCTGTACAGTGTCATTGCTGGGTCACACAGCTGTACAGGGTCATTGCTGGGTCACACAGCTGTACAGGGTCATTGCTGTGTAACACAGTTATGTACATTCACTGCTGGGTCACACAGCTGTCCAGGGTCATTGCTGTGTCACACAGCTGTACAGGGTCATTGCTGTGTAACTCAGTTATGCACATTCACTGCCGGGTCACACAGCTGTACAGGGTCATTGCTGGGTCACACAGCAGTACAGTGTCATTGCTGGGTCACACAGCTGTACAGGGTCATTGCTGTCTCACACAGCTGTACAGGGTCATTGCTGTGTAACACAGTTATGCACATTCACTGCTGGGTCACACAGCTGTCCAGGGCCATTCCTGGGTTGCTCAGCTGTTTCGGTTTGATGTCTCCATTTCTAACCTTCCATGTGATATCTGCTTTGTCTCGCTTCATCATTTTTAAAACCATTGTTCTTTTGATTTATTTCCAAAATAATCAAAGCAACAGCTTATAAAACAGCAATTACTGCTCCAAAGATTCCAGGAAATCATCTCCAACACGGCAATATCTCCAATATCGAGCAGCTGTTACAGCCACAATTTTTTCCCATCCTCCACCTCAGGTTACGAAGAATCCTTCAGCTTAAAATGACTTGGCAGCGATGGGATTCAAAGCTACATCTCTGAAGAGACTGGATTGTGGGAGGAAGAAATGTATCATTGTTTAACATCACTGAATTAAACTCCTGGAATTCCCTCCTTTAGGACATCGTGGGTCAACCTACAGCACGTGAACTGGAATTGTTCAAGTAGACAGCTCACCATCTCCTTCTCAAGAGACAACTAGACACAGGCAAAATGTTGCTGGCAGTCAGCGGTGCCAATGCCATGTGTAAAGGTTTGAACACATAGCATGGTCTCAATTCTCACACTGGCTGTGATTGCTTTTAAGGTCCCACCTTTTCAATCTGATCCCTCAGCTGAGGCATGTTTAAGGTTAAACTCAGCACCAGTCATGTCTACTCAGTGAGAGAGAGGGACGACAGTGATTTCACCTGTAAATTATGTCTGACCATGTCGAGGAGGAACAAACAGATCTTAGAGGTGAAATGGACCAATGGCTTGAACAAACAAATG
>NW_025187489.1:0-3022 GCF_004010195.1 Chiloscyllium plagiosum | reverse complement strand
TGACATAGGGATCTGTTAGTGCCCACACCCCCTGACATGAGGGATCTCTTAGTGCCCACATCCCCTGACACGACGATCTGTTAGTGCCCACATCCCCTGACACGAGGATCTGTTAGTGCCCACATCCCCTGACACAGGGATCAGTTAGTGACCACACCCCCTGACACAGGGACCAGTTAGTGCCCACACCCCCTGACACAGGGGTCTGGTAGTGCCCACACCCCCGGACACGAGGGTCTGTTTGTGCCCGCAACCCCAGACACGAGGGTCCGTTAGTGCCCACACCACCTGACACAGGGATCTGGTAGTGCCCCACAACCCCTGACACGAGGGTCTGTTAGTGCCCACACCCCTGACACGAGGATCTGTTAGTGCCCACACCCCCTGGCACGAGGGATCTGTTAGTGCCTGCATCCCCTGACACGAGGATCAGTTAGTGCCCGCATCCCCTGACACGAGGATCAGTTAGTGCCCACACCCCCTGACACAAGGATCTGTTAGTGCCCACAACCCCTGACATGAGAATCTGTTAGTGCCCGCACCCCCTGACACAGTGATCTGTTAGCGCCCACACCCCCTGACACAGTGATCTGGTAGTGCCCACACCCCCTGACACGAGGGTCTGTTAGTGCCCGCAACCCCAGACACGAGGGTCCGTTAGTGCCCACACCACCTGACACAGGGATCTGGTAGTGCCCCACACCCCCTGACACGAGGATCTGTTAGTGCCCACAGCCCCTGACACGAGGGATCTGTTCGTGCCCACACTCCCTGACACGAGGGATCTGTTAGTGCCCGCACCCCCTGACACGTGGATCCGTTAGTGCCCACACCCACCGACACGAGGGTCTGTTATTGCCCACACCCCCTGACACGAGGATCTGTTAGTGCCCACACCCCCTGACACGAGCATCTGTTAGTGCCCACACCCCCTGACACGACGGTCTGTTAGTGCCCACACCCCCTGACATGAGGGATCTGTTAGTGCCCGCACCCCCTGACACGAGGATTTGTTAGTGCCCAAACCGCCAGACACGGGGATCTGTTAGCGCCCACACCCCTTGACACGAGGGATCTGTTAATGCCCACACCCCCTGACATGAGGGATCTGTTCGAGCCGCATCCCCTGACACGAGGATCAGTTAGTGCCCACAACCCCTGACACGAGGGATCTATTCGTGCTCACAACCCCTTACACAAGCTATCTGTTAGTTCCCGCAACCCCTGACACGATGATCTGTTAGTGCCCACTCCTCCTGACACGAGGAATCTGTTAGTGCCCACATCCACTGACACGAGGGATCCGTTAGTGCCCGCAACCCGACATGAGGATCTGTTAGTGCCCACAAACCCCTGACACGGGGATCTGTTAGTGCCCACACCCCCTGACACGAGGGATCTGTTAGTGCCCACATCCCCTGACACGAGGATCTGTTTGTGCCCACATCCCCTGACATGAGGGATCTGTTAGTGCCTGCATCCCCTGACACAAGCATCTGCTAGTGCCCACATCCCCTGACAGGGGGATCTGTTAGTGCCCACACCCCCTGACATAGGGATCTGTTAGTGCCCACACCCCCTGACATGAGGGATCTGTTAGTGCCCACATCCCCTGACACGAGGATCTGTTAGTGCCCACACCCCCCTGACACAGGGACATGTTAGTGCCCACACCCCCTGACACAGGGGTCTGGTAGTGCCCACACCCCCGGACACGAGGGTCTGTTAGTGCCCGCAACCCCAGACACGAGGGTCTGTTAGTGCCCGCAACCCCAGACACGAGGGTCCGTTAGTGCCCACACCCCCTGACACAGGGATCTGGTAGTGCCCCACACACCCTGACACGAGGGTCTGTTAGTGCCCACACCCCTGACACGAGGATCTGTTAGTGCCCACACCCCCTAACATGAGGGACGTGTTAGTGCCCGCACCCCGACACGAGGGATCTGTTCGTGCCCACACCCCCTGACACGAGGGATCTGTTAGTGCCTGCATCCCCTGACACGAGGATCAGTTAGTGCCCACAACCCCTGACACGAGGAATCTATTAGTGCTCACAACCCCTTACACAAGCCATCTGTTAGTTCCTGCAACCCCTGACACGATGATCTGTTAGTGCCCACACCCCCTGACACGAGAATCTGTTAGTGCCCACACCCACTGACACGAAGGACATGTTAGTGCCCGCAAACCGACTTGAGGATCTGTTAGTGCCCACAAGCCCCTGACACGAGGGTCTGTTAATGCCCACACCCCTGACACGAGGGATCTGTTAGTGCCCACACCCCCTGACACGAGGGATCTGTTAGTGCCCACATCCCCTGACACGAGGATCAGTTAGTGCCCACAACCCCTGACACGAGGGATCTATTAGTGCCCGCATCCCTTGACACGAGGATCAGTTAGTGCCCACACCCCCTGACACGAGGATCTGTTAGTGCCCACAACCGCTGACACGAGAATCTGTTAGTGCCCACACCCCCTGACACGAGGGTCTGTTAGTGCCCTCACCCCCTGACACGAGGGATCTGTTAGTGCCCACACTCCCTGACACGAGGGATGTGTTGGTGCCCGCACCCCCTGACACGAGGATCTGTTAGTGCCCACACTCCCTGACACGAGTGACCTGTTAGTGCCCGCAACCCGACATGAGGATCTGTTAGTGCCCACAACCCCTTGACACGGGTGTCTGTTAGTGCCCACACCCCCTGACACGAGGGTCTGTTAGTGCCCACACCCCCTGACACGAGGGATCTGTTAGTGCCCGCAACCCCTGACACGAGGATCAGTTAGTGCCCACACCCCCTGACACGAGGATCTGTTAGTGCCCACAACCCCTGACATGAGAATCTGTTAGTGCCCACACCCCCTGACACAGTGATCTGTTAGCGCCCACACCCCCTGACACAGGGACCAGTTAGTGCCCACACCTCCTGACACAGGGATCTGGTAGTGCCCACACCCCCTGAGACGAGGGTCTGTTAGTGCTCGCAACCCCAGACACGAGGGTCCGTTAGTGCCC
>NW_025187488.1:1738-3022 GCF_004010195.1 Chiloscyllium plagiosum | reverse complement strand
AAATGTGTTGCTGGAAGACTTGCTGCGCTTTTCTAGCAACACATTTTCACCTTTGTAAATGATGCTGTTTGGGATGCAGTATTCTATTATAGAGACAGGACAACATTTGTATCTGCGCCTTATTTTTTTTTTATTTGCACTATGCTATGTCTAAACATTTGAACTCAGGTCAAAATCTAAGCTTGTGTTTCTCTCACATTTCATCACTCTGATCATGGTAGCTATGGGTGGAGGTCGTTGCCTAGTGGTATTATCACTGGACAGTTAATCCAAAGACTCAGGTAATGTTCTGGGGGCCTAGGTTTGAAAGTCTTCATGGTCGATGGCAGAATTTGAATTCAACAGAAATTTGGAGTTCCAAATTGAATGATGATTATGAAACCATTGTCAGAAAAGAAATGCAACTGGTTCACTAATATCCTTTAGAAAAGAAAACTGCCTTCCTTACCTGGTCGGGACTACATATGATCCCAGACTTATAGCAATGTGGTTGACTCTTAACTAGCCTCTGGCAAAACATTCTGGCCCAGCCAGCAATGTCTTCATCTCGTAAAAGCATTACAAAAAGCAGATTTTGTGATGATTTGTTACTTGAACATGTGGGCCCTCAAGATATAAACAATGCTGTTAAAACAACATTTGGAGTCAGAAAGTCATAGAGATGTACAGAACAGAAACAATTCCTTCAGTCCATTTCATCCATGCCGACCTTATATCATAAATTAATCTAGTCCCATTTGCCAGCATTTGGGCCATATCCCTTAACCCTTTTCTATACATCCAAGTGCCTTTTAAATGTTGTAATTGTACCAGCCTCCACCACTTCCTCTGGCAACTCATTCCATACGTGCACCACTCTCTGCATGAAAATGTTATCCTTTAGATCCCATTCAAATCTTTCCCCTCTCACCTTAAACCTATGTCCTCTAGTCTTGAACTCTCCCAGCCTGGGGAAAAGACCTTGGCTCTTCAATCTATCCATACCCCTCATGATTTTATAAACCTCTATAAGATCACCCCTCAGCCTCCGATGCTCCAGGGAAAACAGCCCCAGTCTATTCAGCCTCTCCGTATAACTCAAACCTCCCAACCCTGGCAACATCCTTATACATCTTTTCTGAATCCTTTCACGTTTCACACCATTCTTCCTACTGCATGCATGATTCCAAAAGTGGACTAATCAATGTTCTGTACAGCCACAACATGATCTGCCAACTCCTATGCTCAATGTACTGACCAATAAAAGCAAGCATACCAAATGCCATCTTCACTATTCTATCAACC
>NW_025187488.1:0-1359 GCF_004010195.1 Chiloscyllium plagiosum | reverse complement strand
CGCCTACCACCCGATCAGTCTCTGCATCCAATGTATATCCTTAAACACTTCTGCCAACTCCAACTAGACCCCACCACCAAGAACATCTTCGTCTCCCCACCCATTTCTGCCTTCCGCAAGGACTAATCCATTTGCCAATCCTTTGTTTGCATCACTCTCCCCACCGACCCCCCGAATCCCCAGGGACCTTCCCCTGTAACCGTAAAAGATGCAAAACCTGCTGGTACACCTCCCCCCAACACATCTCCATCCAGGGCCCTAAACAATCCTTCCATGTGAGACAGGGGTTCACCTGCCTCGCCTCCAACCTAGTTTACTGTATCTGGTGCTCCCAATGTGGTTTTCTCTACGTCGGGGACACCAAACGTTAACTAAGGGAACGTTTCGCCGAGCATTTCAGCAGCGCCTGAAGGGGCCAACCTGACCACCCATTTTAATTCTCCTTCCCACTCCCTTTCTGACATGACCATCCTTGGCCTCCTCCATTGCCACTATGAACCAAACCACAAATTGGAGGAACAGCACCTCATCTTTTGCCTGGGCAGCCTTCAGCTGGGGGGACTCAACTTTGAATTCTTCAACATGAAGCAACTCCCTTCTCATCCCCCAACTCTCTTCCCAGCTCCTAACCCCCTTCCATTCCTCTCATTGACCCTTCCTTCCAGCTACAAACAGACTCAGTCTTCCTATTGACCAACCAGGTCGTACTCTCTACCTGTGTTCACCTATCACTACCTCACCACCCCTCCCCTCTCCTGTCTGCTCCTCAGATGCTGCCTGACCTGCAATGTGTTTCCAGCACCACTCTAATCTAGATTCTGGTTTCCAGCATCTGCAGTCCTCACTTTTGCTAAGCTCTCCTTACCCCCACCCCCAGTCCTGAAGATGGATTATGCTTGAAGTGTTGACTTCTCCACCTCCTGATGTTGCCTGGCTTGCAGTGTTCTTCCAGTCTCCATCTTGTCTACCTTGGATTCCAGCATCTTCAGTTCTTTTGTCTCTCACCACTGATGTCAGGCTTACCGGTTCCCTCACTTTTCCTTACCAGCTTTCTTAAATAATGGCATGACGTTAGCCAACCTCCAGTCTTCTGGCACCTCCCCTGTAGCTATTAGTGATACAAATATTTCAGTAAGAGGCCCCGCAATCACTTCCTTAGCTTCCCACAGAGTTTGAAGTACACCTGATCAGGTCGCTAAGGTTTATCCACCTTTATGTGTTTTAAGTAATCCAGCACCTCCTCCTCTGTAATATGGACACTTTTCAAGCTGTTGTTATTTATTTCCCCATGCTTTATATCTTCCATATCCTTTTCCAGGATGCAAGCTACTCATTTAGTATCTCCTGCAGTTCCACTAT
>NW_025187487.1:1559-3022 GCF_004010195.1 Chiloscyllium plagiosum | reverse complement strand
CGTTTCGGGCATAAGCCCTTCTTCAGGAATGATAGAGGGAACCAGAGGGTAGTACTGAAGGTGTCTCAGCCCTTCAGCTGAGCAGGTTTGAGGTACTTGCTCCCTGTGTGATTAACATAGCAAATAGAACAGTCCAGTACAGAACAAGCCCTTCGGCCCTCAATGTTGCACCGACTTGTGAACTGATCGAAGCTCATCCGCCTACACTATCCCAGCATCGTCGATATGCTTATCCAAGGATTGCCGAAATGCCCCTAATGTGGCTGAGTTGATTACACTAGGAGGCAAGTCATTCCACGCACGGACCACTCTCTGAGTAATGAACATGCGGCTGACAACTGCCTGAAGTCTATCACCGATCAATTTGCAACTGTGCCCTCTCGTACTAGCTGACGTCATCATCCTCGTAAAAAAGTCTAAAACTTTCTTTACTACTTCATCCTCAGGTCATCTTGTATGCCTCTAACAAATTCCCTCTGAGCCTTCTTCTCCCCAGTGAGAACAGAAACAAGTCTCTCAGCCTTTCCCCATAAGACCTTCCATCCAGATCAGGCAAATTCCTGTGAAATCTCCTTTGCACATTTTCCAATGCTTCCACATCCTTCCTATAGTGGGGGTTCAGAAGTATCCATAATATTCCAAACGCATTAGCGTTTGGTAGAGTTGCAGAATGACATTATGGCTCCGTAACTCAATCCTTCTACCAATAAAACCTGACACATTGTATGCCTTCTTATCTGCCCTATCGACCTGTATGCCAAGTTTCAGGGATCTATGTACATGGACTCCAAGATTACTCTGTACACCAACACGACCAAGAATATTTTCATTGACCCAATATTCTGCCTTCCTGTTATTCTTCCTGAAGTGGATCACTCAGATTTATCTGCATTGAACTCCTTTTGCCACCATTCAGTCCAAACCTGCAGTTTATCCAAGTCCCCCTGCAACCTACATCATTCTTCCACACTGTCCATGACTCCACCGACTTTCGTGTCATGGAACATAGAACACAATGCAGCGCAGAACACGCGGTTCTGCCCTCAATGTTGCCCCGACCTGTGAACTAATCTATCCTCATCCCCCTACCCAGTCTCATCATCATCCATGTGCTTACCCAAGGATTATTTAAATTTCCGTAATGTGGCTGAGTTAACTACATTAGCAGGCAGGGCATTCCAAGTCCTTCACTCTCTGAGTTAAGAGCCTGTGTCTGACATCTGTCTTAAATTTATCAACTCTCAATTTGTAGTTATTCACCCTCATACAGTCTGACGTCATCATCCTAGGAAAACTATTTTCACTGTCTACCCTATATCAGTGGGCGGCACGGTGGCACAGTGGTTAGCACTGCTGCCTCACAGCGCCTGAGACCCGTGTTCAATTCCCGCCTCAGGCGACTGACTGTGTGGAGTTTGCACGTTCTCCCCGTGTCTGCGTGGGTTTCCTCCGGGTGATCCGGT
>NW_025187487.1:0-1253 GCF_004010195.1 Chiloscyllium plagiosum | reverse complement strand
TTCTGGTAATGGGGCGAACAGAATTGTACACAATGTTCCAAGTGCAGCTGCACAAGCGTTTTGTATAGTTGTAGCACGACATTATGGCTCTGGAAATCAATCCCTGTAGTAATAAAACCGAACACAATATATGCCATCTTAACAGTACTATCAACCTGGCAACTGTCAGGAATCTATGTACATGGACTCCAAGATCACCGTGCCCATCCTCACTGCCAAGAATATTTCCATTGATCCAGTTTTCAACCTTCTTGTTAGTTTTCCCAAAGTGAATCACCTCAAATTTAGCTGCATTGAACTCGAATTGCACCTCTCAGACTAATTCTACAGTTTATCCAAGTACCCCTGCAACTTGCAACCATCTTCCACATTGTCCACTACCCCACTGACTTTACCGTCATCTGTAATCTTACAAACCCATCCACCTTTGCCTACGTCCAAGTCATTATAAAAATGACAAACAGCAGTGGTCCCAAAAGCGATCCTGTATTTACTCCACCAGCCTACAATGTGGAACGTTATCAAAAGCTTTACTGAAGTCCATGTACACTACTTCAACTGCTCTATCCTCATCCACATTCTTCGTCACATTCTCCAAATTCTCCATGATTTTGGTGAGAAATGCCTTACCCTTGCCAATACCATGTTGACTATCTGCAATCAACTTATTGCTTGCAAGATGATTATAAATCCCACCTCTTACAATCCTTTCCAAACTTTTTTTCCTACAACAGTTATAAGGCTCGCTGGTCTATAATTACCTGGGTCATCTCTACTGCCTTTTTGAACAAGAGCACAATGTTAGCAATTCTCCACTAATCTCGTACTAAAAATATAAACAATGACTGCTCAAAGAGCAACGCTAAAGTCTATAACGTCTCCCCCAGCTTCTCTCAGAATCCTCACATCTATCCCATCTGGCCCAGGGGACTTGTCTACTTCCACTACTTCGAGAATTGATAACACCTGCTCCTTACTTAACTCGATCCTTTCTAGTCTAATATCCCACATCACACTTTTCTCCACTACAATATTCTATTTTTTCCTGAGTGAAAACAGTTGGGGAATATTCGTTTAGCACATCTCCAGTCTCCAAAGTGTACACACAAAACTTCTCAATTCTTTCTTTGACTGGCCCTATCCCAACCATAGTCATTCTTTTATTACTCAAATACCTATAGAAAGCTTTCGGGATCTCCGTTATTGTACGTGGCAAAGATTGCTCATCTGATCTCATTGTTCCTCTTATGTCT
>NW_025187486.1:0-3021 GCF_004010195.1 Chiloscyllium plagiosum | reverse complement strand
TTGATCACTGTCAGAGCTGTTGGTGATGTTCCCGCTCATGTTATCATTTAAAGATGGAAACCCTCCACTGGGATAATTAGAATCCATGGAGATTGGCATTAATCACAGTCACTGAACATACACTGGGAAACCAAGCAAAGGTTACGACAACACATGCACAACAATCAACAGACAGGAGTGTTCCCTCCCAGTTGGGGAACACTTCAGTGGTCCAGGACCTTTAACCTCGGACCTTCTGGTGACCATCATTCAAGGCGGACTTCAGGACAGGTAGCAGCAAAATGTGGCCGACCAGAGGCTGATAGCTAATTTCGATACCCATAGGGAGGGCCTCAACCGGGACCTTGGGTTCATGTCACATTTCAGGTGACCACTATTACACTATACACAAACACACAGGCACTCCTATACACGCACATACATACACATGTACACAGACGCGCACACAGACACTCACACACACCCTTACAGATACACACACTCCCACACTCACACGGGCATCCTCTCAGAGACTTAGCCCACTCTACACTCATGCACACTCACTACATTCTCCCCCACTGATACTCAAAACCCCCCACCCCAGACACGCACACACACTCCCACACTCACACATACACCCCCTCACAGACTTAATACACTCTACGTCATGACACACACATATATATTCTCTATCACACTCACAAGCCCCAACCCAGACAGACACACAAACAGACAAAGACACGCATGCACACATATATTTTGTGGGGTGAATTTGTACTGGCAGTTGCATTGTACTTTGCTCAAAAACTGCATGAATTCATGTAAAACTCTTATCTCACTTTTCAGATTAGAATTAATCTAAACATCATGGTATAGACAGAGAACACAGGGGGCTAACCACCTTCAACATATTGTCTAGCTAACACTCATTGCTACAGCTAAGCTGAGAATGCAACTTTAAAAAGAAAACTTTTGTGATTTACACATGAAAGAAATGAAACTATCATGGTATTAGAACAGATGAAAGACTCAACAGACAATCAAGGTGTTTTTCAATGAATAATTTCAGTCACATCACACTGTAAATGTTTGCAATAAATTATGTGCCTTAGAAGTGTGTCCTCCACAATTACCTGATGAAGGAGCGACACTCCAAAAGCTAGTGTGCTTCCAATTAAACCTGTTGGACTATAACCTGGTGTTGTGTGATTTTTAACTTTGTACACCCCAGTCCAACACGGGCATCTCCAAATCATGACTGAACAAACAGGCTCAGTTAACCAGTTCCACACATCACTTTTCATATCACTATAAGAGGGAACAACTACTGAGTTTGGAAGGAATGGATGATGGTTGCTGAGGGATGAACCATAAATCTGTAAATCTTTTAATTTTTTTTAAATTTTATATGACAGTATTAACAGGACACTGCAGGGGTCTATGCATGTTCCAGTCTGTTTATGAAGGAGGCAGTTATAAAATAACAGATTGGTTGCATAAAAAAAAGTCGGGTGGTCAAGTTTCTCGATACCTTAACTAAACATATGATAATTATTGACCACTGTGAGTCTACTCCTGGTTTTAAGTTCCCTTGAGACCTTGAGACAGAGTATTGAGACTGCTGCTAAGCTATAGACCGAAGCAATTCTGTCCCTATGGGCCGCTAACAGAGGGATAAGAGAAGGCCATTCAGCCCATATTAGCCTGTTGCTACTTGAAAAGGTGGAAATCTAGAATATTGGCACATTTTTCCAACAGAATCATTCAAAACGAAGACATGTGTCGCTGCAGCTGTATGAGGTGCTACTGAGAGGTCACGTGGAGTACATTGTGTTGTTTGTGTTTCTGTAACTGAGAAGGGATGGACCTCCATCAGATACAATTTAACGGCTGCTCGTAATGCACGGATTGCTGTGTCATTTGATGTCCCGGGTCTGTTACACAAGCACAGATGGAGGCCATTCAGCCTTTCCAGTCTATTACAGTGGGCCACGAGGAGCCCATTCAGCCTCTCGAGTCTGTTACAGAGTGGCAGGAAGTGTTTATTTAACTTGCAAGTCTGTTACGCATAAATATTGGTTTCAAATTAGTTTGGGAATAAGAAAGACCTGATGTCTAACACTGAACAAGGCCAATTTTGAAAGTGTTAGGCGAGCCCTGTGTAAGGCTAATTGGAACACCCTATTCACAAGTAAAGAGATGGTTGGAAAATGCAAGGCCATCAAAACTTGGTTTCAGAGAGTCCAGAGTCAACGTGTTCCTATTAGTGAGATGGGCAAGGCTGGTGGGTGCATGGAGTGCTGGATGGCTAGAAATATTGATGCTCTGGTCAAGGTAAGGAAGGAGGCATATGTCAGGTAAACAGAGCTGAGATCAAATGAATACTGAGAGGAGTATAAGGGCAGTAAGTGTATAGTCAATGGGTAAATTGGGCCAGAACAATGTGGACATCAGGTGGCTTTAGAGATAGGGTTAACGAGGCATTGAAGCAATTCTACACTTTTTTTTAAATAGATATTTTTATTAGAAATTTAACATTTTTACAAGTTTACAAAAATAAACAAAACTCTCAGATATAAACATTGATACACAATTAGCTCAAATATACAATAGACAAAATTTAACAAAAAAAACAACAAAACAAAAGAAAACGGAAAAAAGAAATCTGTAAATAAATCTGTAAAATAAATCTGTAAATCTTTTAATTTTTTTTTTACTTTTATATGAGAGTATTAACAGGACACTGCAGGGGTCTATGCATGCTCCAGTCTGTTTATGAAAGGAGGCAGTTATAAAATAACAGATTGGTTGCATAAAAAAAAGTCGGGTGGTCAAGTTTCTCGATACCTTAACTCAAAATATGATAATTATTGAACACTGTGAGTCTACTCCTGGTTTTAAGTTCCCTTGAGACCTTGAGACAGAGTATTGAGACTGCTGCTAAGCTATAGACCGAAGCAATTCTGTCCCTATGGGCCGCTAACAGAGGGATAAGAGAAGGTCATTCAACCCATATTAGCCTGTTGCTACTTGAAAAGGTGG
>NW_025187485.1:2080-3021 GCF_004010195.1 Chiloscyllium plagiosum | reverse complement strand
TATTACAGAATTATGAGGACGTATGCAGTAATATGATGGGGAGGACTATTGCCTACATCTATCCTATTGTGCATAGGTTAAATGTAGGCAATGCCGTTCCGATAAAACAAAGCCCTTGCAGGCTTATTCCTTTCAAAGCCACACAGGTCCAGAAGGAAGTGGTGGCAATGCTCAATGAAGATATAATTGAAACGATTCAGAGTGAGTGGGGTTCGCTAATCGTCTCAGTTCCCAAACCTGATGGATTCAATGATTTTGCATGGACTGTCGGAAGGTCAATACTGTAATGAAATTGGACTCAGACTCAATACTGAAATTAGTGGACTGCATAGAGAATGTTGGGCAAGCCAGGTCAATCACACAATTGGACTTAGTGCGTCGTTATTGGCAGGTATCTTTATTGGAGGAAGCGAAAAAGGTTCCTGCATTTCTAAACCCAAATGCGTTATATCAATTCAAAGTGATGTCCTTTGAAATGAAGAACGCACCCGCCACAGTCCAACTGGCTGAACACAGTGTGCAGTCTACCTGGGCAGGGATTAAATGATCAGGGATTAAACATTGGTCATGGAAGGTTGGTCCCAAGGAATGCAAAGATGAAGACCATCAAGGAATTTCCACGATCAACCTCGGAGAAAGTTTCTTCGATGTTTGAAACTAAACAGATTCTCTCAGACGTTTGTTCCAAACTTCAGCAGCATCGTGGCACCATTAACATATTTGCGAGAGAAGATCATTGATTTTCTATAAAATTCAATGTTTAGATTACTTTACGTTATTAGATTACTAGTAAAGTAATCTAAACATTGAATTTCGATGGAAACAGCAATGCCAGGAGGCATTTGACAATTTAAAAGCAGTATTAGCCACTGCACCAGTTCTACCTACGCCAAACGTTTTGAAACACTTGAAAGTCGCAATTGAAGCTAATAACATAGCGA
>NW_025187485.1:0-1544 GCF_004010195.1 Chiloscyllium plagiosum | reverse complement strand
AGTTTAAATATGCCACAAGTTACTAAAACATTCTAAATTGAATTTTACTGTTTGAACAGTATCAAACCAATGAGACGATCCGATATTTTTGGATGTAAACATCAAGTATTTTGAACAGTTAGCCAGCCAGACAAGGATCACCTATTGTGATCGATAGGCTGCCCGCCGACGCTCTCCCTAAAAACTACCTTCTCATATGAAGAATCTGTGCAGCAGAATACTGAAGACATACCCAGGAAGACACAGAGGATTTTGGGGATTTGGGGGTTTTGAAAATTGATTGTTTTGGAAGTTTAATTGACACATTATCGGATGAGTCGTTGTATATTGTTAGAGAGTGGATGGTAGGTAAATCTTTCAGACAAAGGAGGCTTACAGAGTGGGCAGTTGTTGTTTAATGTTCTCCTTTGGAATTAAAGGATAAAATGTTTTTTTTTAATTTAAATAGTGGAATTTGGGTAGTTCTCTGTCACACATGCTACACCAGAGTACGAGGTGATGTGAGCTTTTCCGTGGGTCTGCATTAAATTAGCAGAAGGGTTTATCCTGTATCATTGAAAAAGGGAATAGACAAGAAAAAATCAGGGAGATTGTGTCCACTGGCGGATAAAAGAAAAGCTGGGGCCTTGCCTGAAAAAAAAAGAGGAGCAGAATTAGGACTGATTTGAGGAGGTTTATGTATCTTTGCAATTCTCTGCTCAGTGAAGCAGTTGAGGCTATCTCGTTGAATGTTTAAATCAAGAATAGATCGATTTTTGAACAGTACAAGAATTAAAGGTTATGGTGAGAGGGCGGATAACTGGAATTGAGTCCGAGAAAAGATCAGGCCTGATCTTACTGAATGGCTGAGCAGGCTTGAGGTGCCAGATGGCATATATCGGCTCCTATTTCTAATGCTTGTATGTATTGGTTGAATCATATTGTATTTTTGTGCAAAGTGACAGTTGATCTGAGCATGGGGAGAGATTCCTGTTATGAGGATGAGTGGATCTCACTATAATTCACCACATTAATTGGTGTTCGAGTCCTCACAGTCAGAATCACGTTAATTTCCCCCACTTCTTACTGCACAACATTCACAGACCAAGTCACCAGTCTCCAGAGATTCTGGAATTAACAAACATCCTAGTAAACATTGTCAAACTTGAAAGTCCATTGTGGACGAGAGGCGTTCACTCCGTTTGAACTACCCTGCACAGCTCCGATATTGAGCCTGTACTTGGTAAGCGGGGGGTAATTACTGCCCTTCCCAAGTCCTCAATGTGGCATTCACATGGGTGGGCAGGGTCACCAGCATGACTTCCCCTTCCCCCAGGACCAGGAGTGCAGGCCATGACACCAGACCATGACTGCCTGCCCTGAAGTTGACCCCGAGGTTAGAGCAGTCTGAGCCCTCTGGAGGAATGTATAGCAATGATGGGAGATCATTGTTATTCTCCACTCCACCAGTGTCAGGGGAGGCCGAGGGATAATATCACCACTCCCGATCAGAGTAACAAGCAAGAGGCAGTGAGATTATTTTTCACATCAAGTTCGGCCTCAGG
>NW_025187484.1:0-3021 GCF_004010195.1 Chiloscyllium plagiosum | reverse complement strand
TGGAATGAGGGGCGGAAAGAAAAATGCGTTCCTCCTCATAACACCAAGTTTATCTACAATTGAATAGAATGACTGTTCTCACACTTCATTACGACTTTAATGTGGTGTCGATTATTCGTGAATCTCCCGTGCAGTGAAGGGCAAGAACAAGATCCTCGACCCAGTGTACCAGAGTGTGAGGTGCAAAGAAAAACTGCTGGAGCGGTTTGTGAAGTTAGCAACCAAAGTGTGACTCGAACTCGTGAATGTGGAGCACAGCGGTATAATAACCCACCAACATAGTCGCCCAGTCTTCGCAGCACATTTTTAGAGGGGTGACTTGTGACCTCATCAGGCCACATGTGGTGAAAGTAAAGGATGAGAAATGTGGGTGGCACGGTGGTTAGCACTGCTGCCTCACAGCGCCAGAGACCCGGTTCAGTTCCCGCTCAGGCGACTCTGTGTGGAGTTTGCACGTTCTCCCCGTGTCTGCGTGGGTTTCCTCCCACAGTCCAAAAATGTGCAGGTTAGGTGAATTGGCTATGCTATACTGTCCGTAGTGTTATGTTATGGGCAAATCTATGGGTGGGTTGCGCTTCGGCGGGTCGGTGTGGACTTGTTGGGCCGACGGGTCTGTTTCCACACTGTAAAGTAATCTAATCTTGTAGAGCGGTGGCATGTGACCTCATCAGAACTGTGTCAGAATGAAAGAGAGAACAAGAATTTTCCGTCATATTCACACCTACATTTGACTCATAATGTCTTCAGTCACTTTCTCTCTCACGTGAAGCAGCCATGGAGAGGGAAATAAAGGCGATGTTGTGGCTCAATGGCCTTTCTGATATGGCTGAACCTGAATTGGATTAAATCGCAAGAAACGCTGTTTTGTTCGTTTCATTTTAATTTTGCTGCAACCTCACAATGTTCATTGTAATAATCAGAAATGAATTAGATTTATCTCATTGTAACGATTAGTGTTGTATTCAAATTTGCTCCGACTTTATTTCAGTTTAAGGAACGTATTGCTTAGAAAATTAGAGTGTTAAAATGCAAAAGAAAACCCACCAGTTTTGTTGCTCGTTGCTTTGGCAGATTTCACAGAGTATAAAATGGACCAAACATCATGGTCTTTGTCCTCACATCTTTAACGCATATGATTAAAGCCGGAAGTCGATCTCCAAGCAACTGGTCACTTCTTATTCATTATGTAATATCATCCCTTCACAATGAGAAAAATCCACTTAGTTCCATTTACAATGCTTCAGGTAGAATATTATGCCAAATCTTTCAAAATCCAGACTTTTTGGAACCGAATCTTATTCAGCTGCACGCGTTCACGAAATGTCTTTACATTTAAAGTCAACCCACTTAGACATTGTTTCCCCGCAACTTCCGACCGACTACACCCCACCCCTACACGCTTACCGAGCCAGACGCTGTCTCTCTCCTTGTGAAATTTATTCCTTGTATGTCACCAAATGTACCTTTCCAAATATTTTGAAAAACAGATTCTCGGAGTGACAGCGATTTTGCTCTCATCATTTCTTTGTCCTTCAAAGGTTTTTTCCAAAGGCTTTGAATGTCTAGCATCTCGATGTTTACTTACTTGGAAGTGGGAAATTTCCACATATTTACTCTGTCCAAACATTTCATAACCTGAAAAACCCCAATTAAGTCTTTCTTGGTTCAGCGATAACTGTTCTAATTTTTCGAAGATAACAAGTGAATAAAATCTCATCCTCAGTATACCTCGTCAGCATCGCTTCTAATGGTTTTACACCCCAGTAAACACCGTCATTATACCCTCCGATAGATTCTCAGAATCCTACAGTGCAGAAAGAGCCTTTCAGTCAATCGAGCCGGTGTTGACACTCTGACGAGCATCTCACCAAGACCTATCTCTCCTCCCCATTCCCTTATATTTCACCAGAAGAAGGGGAAACCCTCCCCATTATGATGTCAAATAAAGCTGTTGGGCTATAACCTTGCGTCCTGTGAATTCTGACATTGTCCCCGCGTTACCCATGGCTAATTAACTTAATTTACTTAATTCAATCCGTGGACACGAGAGGACAATTTAACTTGGCCAATCAACATAACCCTCAGACCGAACAGCAATGCGAATGACTGAGCCAATGTTACATCATAGTGAGCAAAACCTGAATCATTTAAAATGGCTTTATACCCTGGTAACGCAGCCTCATCAATCCAAATTCAATGTATCAAAACGCTACTCTGTGTTTTACAATCTGATTCGTGCTGCGGGAAATGTTTCTGCACTCATATTTCAATGCCTTTACGCTGTTTCCCCCTCACTTTCCTGCTTCCAAAAAACACTTCAATTCGGAACAAGTCTGCCGAAAGTCTTTCATTCCAACACAGGAACAAGGTGCAGTTTTCAGAAGTCACGTGTTTGCGCTTTCATTGACACACTGCTTCCCTGAGAGCTGCTCTTATTCCCCACTTGATCCAGGCAGCACTGGCCTTCCTGTGACATGCCCCATCGAGAATGGAAGGGAAAGTATCAATACCCGCACTTGTGAATGGAGCGACTGTTTTAAAATATTTACATTGTCCCCAGTGGAGAATTGAGCCCTGTGACAGGCGGGGACACTAACCACTATACTACCGAGAACAAAAGTGTCAAAGGAGGCCCTTCAACCAATTGTGGCCACACTTGTCAAAAACAACTGCTTAATGAACTGAATCCCATTTCACAACGTTTATCCCACAGCCTTATATGTCTTGGCATCACAAGTTTAAATCTGAATTTTTGGTCAGGTTCCTAAGGGTTTCTGCCGCTCTGAAAAATGCAGACAGTGTATTCCAATTGTCTCTGTCCTATGTCAGTAAAAGCTGCTACATGGGGATTGATTTCACAACCACGGTATTCAAATAGATGGACTCGTTTGGAGGTCCCGATGGTGGGATTGGGGCACGTTCACCCAGCAAAAGTGACCGCAGCACAGACAGAACGTTATGAATGTGAAAGGGAGTGATAGATTGTACATTGCCTCAGAGAAATGGGAGGAGGGACGGAAA
>NW_025187483.1:0-3021 GCF_004010195.1 Chiloscyllium plagiosum | reverse complement strand
ACAGGTTCGTAATTTGCGTGACCAAGTGGATGAACTTGAAAACAGGGGCAGGAGAGAAAACATTCGGATCATCGGTCTGCCTGAGGGTAAGGAGGGTGAGCGGCCTGCGGAATTTGTTGAAGATTGGCTTCCGAAATTCCTTGACTTGGAGACTGGCATGAGAGGATTGAAGATCAAGAGGGCTCACCAGGTCGCAGCACGGAGGTCGGGTCTGGGTCAACACCCTCAGTCCTTTCCTGATGCGGTTCCATCATTACCTGGATAAGGAGAGAGTCATGGAGGCTTCCAGACTCCAGGGGAAGGATCCAAAGGCCCTAATTTACGAGGGGTCTAAGATCATGTTTTTTCAGGACTTTTCAGCGGCGGTGATCCAGAAACGAAAATCGTATGATGGTGTCAAGAGAAGATTGAACGAGCTTGGGATTCAGTACTCCGAGATATCCGGCAGTGCTTCGGATCACCTTAGATGGATCCATGCATCTCTTTGACACGTCGGAGAAGGCAAAAGACTTAGTGGACAAACTAACCTAAGTTCAACAATTGTAGTATGTATAAATATCGTTGCTTGAGTATGCGTTTATCATTCTGTAAAAGAAATGGAGGAAATCCGGTTGGAGCTTTGTTTTTCCCCTTTTTTTAAACTTCTGTTGATGATAATTTGGTTCAAACTATGTCTGGCGGTGGTCAAGATGTGCGTTTTAAATTTCTAAGTTAGGACATACCAAAGGATGGGTGGTGTATTTATTCCCCCTTTTTTTATAAAAGAATTTTTTTTATTCATATTGATATTCTATGGGGTGTTTATTCTTTTTAGCTTGAGCTTGTGATGCAGCTCGAGCTGGGAGAAGTGAAGGTGGTTGAGATGGTTGGATGCCTATCTATGGGCAGTTTGGGGCGGGTAGGGGGTGAGTTCCCCTACTCTGTGCTATTGGCGCTTTATATGTTGGTTTGTTTTCTGGTTTTTGTTTTTTATTTTTAATTGTAAGTTTGTTAAATGTAGTGGTTTTAGTTTATGTAGTTTTTATATTTGGTGGATCATGCGACTCCAAGGCTCAGCAATTTGTGGTTCGGGTTCCTCCTCTCTGGAATTTAAATGTAATTGCAGAAGATTATGGCTAATGATTTGATTAAATGGTGTACCTGGAATATCAAGGGAAGTCACTCACCAATTAAGAGGAAGGAGGTACTCTTGAGCCTTAGAAAGGAGAAGGTGGATATTGCTTTGTTACAGAAGACCCATTTGGATGACAAGGAACATCTGAAATTACAGCAGAATGGCTTTGACCGTGTTTATTTTTCATTTAATACCAGAAGTAGGGGAGTGGCTATGCTGGTTAGGAAAAATCTCTCATTTAAATTGTTGGAATGCGTTAAAGACACATACGGGAGGTTTGTAATTCTTAAAGCCTTGATAAATGGGGAAGAATATGGCATTTTAAATGTTTGTTGTCCCCCAGCTCATCCTCTTAAATTCTTGGTAGATGCTTTTTCTAAACTGATAAGTCTCAAGTCTCGGCACATCATTATAGGGGGAGATTTTAACTGCCTCATGCCACAGTAGACAGGTTGCCGAAAGGTCCCTCGATACCCTCTGCACAAACTAAACAATTATTGGGTTTGTGTGGGGAATTAGGATTGATGTTACAGTGGATTCAAGGTACTGGCGAATGGACCCCTTTATTCTCATGGACAGCAAGTTTGTGGAGTATTTCTCTAGGGAATTTCGGGCATTCCTAGACATCAACATAGGCTCGGTTGATAGCTCATCTATTCTCTGGGAAACTGCCAAAGCTTATGCCAGAGGGTTATTTATTTCATATTCCACAAGTAGGAAGCGGCAGAAGGGTGAGCAGCAACGTCTCCTTGAAGCACAGTTGAAGGCAGCTGAGAAGGCCTATTTTGACAGACCCTCGTTGGTCAAACTACAGAGGATTACAGCACTGCGGTCTGCACTAAATTCCGTGCTACGCAGACAGCAAAGAAGGAGCTGGCTTTTGCAAAACAAAGATTAAACGAGCATGGTGACAAGCCAGGCAAATACTTAGCATACCTTGCCAGAAAGAGAAGTGCCCCACAAACCATTACAGCGATTAGGGAAGGGTCTGGGAACCTAACGTGATTCTAAAAAGATTAATGTGGCATTCCAGAGATTCTACTCGCAATTCTCAGACTGATACAATTTAGAGCATGAGCAGGCTAAAATGGTATCCTTTTTTAGAGATCTGAAGCTCCCGGGTGTGACTCCCGAACAACAGTCCTTTCTCAATGCCCCATTATCAGAGCAAGAAGTGCAGGAAGCTGTGAGGCAGCTTCAGAGAGGAAAGGCGTACGGTCCTGATGGACTTTCCAGTGAATTCTATAAGGAATTTATAAGTATACTATCAGGCCCGATGCTGAATATGTTTAATGATTCATAGTCATGTTTGTCTCCCACCATCTCTGAGAGAGGCCAATATTTCACTTATCCTTAAAAAAGGGAAGGATCTGGAAGACTGTGCTTCATTCAGGCCCATCTCGCTCTTAAATGTGGACTTTAAGATCCTCTCTAAGGCTCTTGCGTTAAGGCTGGAGACTGTGTTACCTTCTATTATTAAAGAGGATCAGACGGGCTTCATAAAGGGTCGCAGATCCTCCAATAATGTTAGGAGGCTGCTTAACGTAATTCAAGCATTCCAACAGCAGTCAATACAGGGATTGGTGATTTATTTAGATGCAGAGAAGGCATTTGACCGAGTTGAGTGGCCGTACCTTTTCTATATTCTGGATTAGTGGTGCTGGAAGAGCACAGCAGTTCAGGCAGCATCCGAGGAGCAATAAAATCGATGTTTCGGAGGAAGGGCTTTTGCCCGAAACGTCGATTTTACTGCTCCTCGGATTCTGCCTGAACTGCTGTCCTCTTCCAGCACCACTAATCCAGAATCTGGTTTCCAGCATCTGCAGTCATTGTTTTTACCTAGTATCTTTTCTATACTCTAGACCGGTTTGGTGTGGGCGAAGTTTTCATAAGATGGGTAAAGGTTC
>NW_025187482.1:1764-3021 GCF_004010195.1 Chiloscyllium plagiosum | reverse complement strand
TACTGGGATCCTTCCCTCCGATTGCAAAAAGATGAATGCAGCCTGTCCGAGATTTTTCTCCGAATTATTTCAGACTGAACATTTTGAGGATAGATGGATTAAGATGGAGTCATTTTTCAAGAACCTGGGTCTTCCAGGAGTAACCCCTGAATATGTGTTGTGTCTTAATGCACCATTGTCAGCGCAGGAGGGTGTGAATCAGCTTCAGAATGTAAAGGTGCACGTTCCTGACGGATTTCTGAGTGAATTTTATAAATCATTTCTAAACTTATTGTCAGGGCTGATGTTTAATATGTTCTGTCACTCATACAGTCACGAACCCCTCCCTCCATCCTTAAGAGAGGCTCATATCTCTCTGATGCTGAAGAAAGTAAGACCCTGGAGGATTGTACTTCTTACACGCCAATCTCACATTTAAATGTTGGTCTCAAAATCCTGTCTGAGATCCGTGCATTAAGGCTGGAAACTTCGCTGCCTTCCGTTGCCAAAGAGGACCAAACAGGCTTTATAAAGGGACGCAGATCTTCCTACAATGTTAAGAGGTTACTCAATATGATCCAAGAGTGTCAACAACAATCTGTCCAGGGATTATTGATCCCTTTAGATGAGAGAAGGCATTTGATTGGGTTGAGTGGCCGGATCTCTTCTGTACATTAGAATGGTTTGATATACGCAAAGTTTTTATCAAGTGGGTGAGGATCGTTTACCGTGATCCTCTGGCTGCGGTTCTCACTAATGGTGTGGCCACCCAGTAATATTAATATTTCTCCAGGCAGCCGCCAAGGCTGACACCTTTCACTATTGTTGTTTACGTTGGTGATTGAGCCACTGGCGGAGGCCATCCGTAGGGATGCAAACACATCTGACCCAGAAGTGGGATAGGAATCACGTGAGATTATATTGTATGCAGATTAGGGTCTTATGTTTTTGTCAAATCCTGCAATTTCGGTAGTTAAAGTGATGCAATGCATTAATTCGCTTGTTGCCTTTCCGGGCAATAAGATTAATTTTACAAAGTTGGAGGCCAGGCCTATGGGAGGTCTTAGGGAAATACCTGATACTGAGGGCAAATCCTGGTTTCCTCTAAAATGGTCACTGGGGTGGTTCCCTATTTGAGTATATTCATTACATCTGTCTTTGATCATTTATTTAACGTGAACTGCATCCATTTGTTTGACAAAATTAAACAAGACCTTCAAAGATGGGAGGCATTTTCAATATCCTGGCTAGGTCCGATAGCTTTTATTAAAATGAATG
>NW_025187482.1:0-1446 GCF_004010195.1 Chiloscyllium plagiosum | reverse complement strand
AATGATTTATCAATGGCCAATTCATCTAACCTACACATCTTTGGACTGGAGGAGGAAGCCCACACAGACACAGTTAAGAATATACTAACTCCACACAGCCAATTACCCAGAGCTGGAACCAAACCCGTCACACTGGTGCAGTGAGTCAGCAGTGCAAACCACTGAGCCACCATGTGTTACTTGAGGGAGAAACAATGATATCATTTGATCAAATGACTCATAAGTATGTACTGCCTAATAGAGACCTCTTCTGTTTTTGTTTCAGATTAGAGATTTGATTAAAAAACACAATTTAACAGACACTTATGGATCCGATACAGAGAAGCAGGTGATTATTGTAAAGAATACCCTCTCTGTCAGTTCTCTGTGTCATTTGTTGGTGAGTGTCCCCTCAGACAAGACTGTGCAGCTTCGGGACGTCTGTGCGAGGAAGTTGGGGGTTTAGCTTTTTTCGGAGACATGGGAGTATATTTGTGAAAATGCACAAAGGATTTTGATCTATAATAGGATCCATTCCATGCAGTTGAAAATTCATCATAGGTTCTATCTGACCCAAGATTTTCTCTCAAAATTCAAAGTGGGATTATCCTACAGCATGTCTTAAATGCAGAATGACTACAGGCACTCTTACTCATTGCATGTGGTCCTGCTGCAGGCTTTGTACATATTGGAGCACTGTTTTAGGTGTGGTAGAGTGAGTCTTGGGGACCGAATTGGAAATCGACCTGGTTTCTCTTTTCCTGGGCTTGCCCAGAGTATCTTACGCAGACACACATGGAGAAAAAAAATGTCGTTACTTTCTGTGCTAGGAAAACTATTCTGTGGTGTTGGATGTCTGAAAACTCCGCGGGTCTGTTGGGTCTTTGTAAGGTCCTCTTGGAGCATATCCCTTTGGACTTTCTCATCAGCATGGTGCACCAACAAAAAAGAGATTAATCTAAGTCATTGAGTCATAGAGATGTACAGCATGGAAACAGACACTTCGGTCCAACCCGTCTATGCCGACCACATATCCCAAACCAATCTAGTACCACCTGCCAGCACCTGGCCCATAACACTCCAAACCCTTCTTATTCATATACTCATCCAAATGCCTCTTAAATGTTGCACTTGTATCAGCCTCCCCGACATCGCTTAGCAGCTTATTCCATACAGGTACCACCCTATGTGTGAAATAGTTGCTCCGTAGTTCGCTGTTGTATCTTTCCCCTCTCACCCTCAACATGTACACTCTGTTTCTGACTCCCCGACTCCAGGGAAAAGACTTTACCTATTAACCCTATCCATGCCCTTCATAATTTTGTAAACATCTATAATGTCAGCCCTCAGCCTCTGACACTCCAGGGAAAACAGCCCCAGTCTGTTCAGCCTCTCTCTGTAGCTCAAATTCTCTAACGCTGGCAGCATCCTTGAAATATTTTCTGAACCCTTCAAGTTTCACAATAT
>NW_025187481.1:1312-3021 GCF_004010195.1 Chiloscyllium plagiosum | reverse complement strand
CATTGTGCCACATTGTTCAGAGCTGGGATGCTTGTTGCTTGCTGTTTATATGAATGACTTGGAAGACTGGTAAGTATGCAAAGAAGCTTTGAGGATGGTGCCAGGACAGGTAGGCCTGAGGTATAGGGAGAGATTGGTAAGTATAGGACTTTATCCCTTGGAAATTCAGAGAATGAGGGGTGACCTTACTGAGGTGTATAAAATCATGAGGGGTACAGATAGGATGAATGCATATAGTTGTTTTTCAAGGGATGGGGAACTGAAAACTCGAAGGCATTGGTTTAAGGTGGGAGGGGAAAGGTTTTCGACGAACCTGAGAGGTAACTTTATCACACAGAGAGCGATGCGTATACGGACTGGGCTGCCAGAGGCAATGGTTGAGGCGGGTACCACAGCAATATTTTTGAAAAATATATTTTTATAGGTGCATGGAATGGAAAGAGTTGAGAGGTATATGAAAGAATTGTGGGCACTTAGAATAAGCTTTGAGCGCGTCATAGTCAGCATGTCCTAGTTTAGACTGAAGGGCCTGTTTCCACGCTGTATTACTCTCTGACTCTGTGTGAATGCAGAAGGTGGGATTAGCAAGTTTGCAGAAGACACAAAAATCGGTGATGCTGTTGAGAGTGAGGAAGTTAGTCCCAGTCTTATAATGGCCAGCTGGTAAATTGGGCAGGACACTGGCAAATAGAAATTAAGGACATACACAATGAATGCTCAATTCCTGTGGAGTACTAAGGGATTGTGGCGTCCAAGTCTATAGATCCATGAAGGGGGTCAGTGCAGGTTGACAAAGCTGACCTCTGGGAGGCTTGTCTTCATTATCAAGTGTCGAGAGTGTGGTGCTGGAAAAGCACAGCAGGTCAGACAGCATCCGAGGAGCAGGAGAGTCGACGTTTCGAGCATGAGCTCTTTATCAGGAATGAATGAGTAAGGAAGTATTCTACAAACATTGGTGAGACAACATCGGGAGTCCTGTGCCCAGATCTGTTTGCCTCTCTGTCAGAAAATCATGATTGAATGGAGAGAGTGAAGAAGAGATTCATTGGGATGTTACCTTGGATGAAAGGTTTCAGTTATGAGGGGTGACTGAAAGGCTGAGATTCTTTTTCTGGCGTAGAGGAGGCTGAGAGAGGGATCTGATTGATGTTTCCAAACCTATGAGACATACAGACAGAGCAGATCACGAAAATCTCTTTCCCATTGCGTACTGTCGAGCAGGTGAGTTGGAGGAGTTTGAAGAAATACTTTTTTCATTCAGAGGAAGGTAGATAGATGGAACGTGTTGCCTGAGAGGGTGGTGAAGGCAGACGCGCTTACAGCATTGAAGAAGCATCTGGATGCGTAATTAAAATGCCAGAATTAAGCATCTTATGCACCAAGTGCAGGGAAATGAGTTTTCTGCTGATTGTCTGCAGATACATCATGGGTTCAAGGACCTGTTTCTATGCAGTATGACAATTAGATACAAAGGTACAGACTGGATAAGGTTACAGAGTTCACAAAGGTTGCAGGAACAGGAGGAGGAAGCAGACATAGTATGTAGCATAGAAAGAGGTTTATAAATTAGTGTTTATTGGAAGGAATGAAGAAGGTTACAACAATACGAAGGTTGCAGGCGATTACAGAGATAGGGATGGTTGTCAAGACTGGATGAGGTTCATGACATGGAGGGCTGTAGACAATGGAGGACTGAAGGAGGTGACAAA
>NW_025187481.1:0-1268 GCF_004010195.1 Chiloscyllium plagiosum | reverse complement strand
GGTCACATGAATAGTGAATGTAGTAGAGACTGGAGCAAGTTACACATGGAGGGAAGGATGTTGTATTTCAAGAACTTTAAGCAGTTCGGGAGGTTTGTATTAATGGTAGGAGATTACAGACGTAGTGAGTTGCTGTAGGATGGGAGGAAGGAGTGTTGCAGAGACTGGAGGAGGGTGTTCAGATGAGAATGGTTGTCGGAGGTTGCAGAGACTGGAGGAGATGGGAAAGATAGTTTCTATTGCATTGATTGGAAGATGAGATTGCTGAGATAGGGCATGTTTTAGAGACTGGTGCAAAGTACAGAGATAGGGAGAGTAGTCGGGACTGGAGGAGGTGACAGAGATTGGCGCTATTATAGAAGTTTGAAAGATGAAACACACAGGATTATAAGACATGACATAAATACTGGGTTGAAGACAGAGAACAGAATAGAATGAAAAGATAGCAAACCTTATTCCCAGCCTCTCCTCAGAGGCCAGCTTTCACCTGTTGAACGGAGCTTCATTAAAACAGCTTGTGAACATCCCAGTCATCAATTGTGGCATGTGCTGTCTTAGTGCATCTCAGTAAAGCAGTGGTGAAAGCAGGCCTCTCTTGACATGATGACAGTGGAGCCTTTGTGCTCCAACTTCAGCCCTCTCGCAGTGTCACATTTGTGGGCCTACAGCTTTGAGCCCTCGAATTCATCTCCATTTTATCCAACACAAGTGAAGTTACCTGTAGAATTTATTGGAGGCTGCAGATCTTACTCTCCTTCATCTTTCTGGCAGGTTGATTGCCTTTAATGTGGTGTTGGGTGAGACAAGAGTAGGAAATTCTGCTAAGTCAGGACTTCCGAGCAGCTACACGAGACGCAGAAATAGACAGATTCAGAACTTAAACTGACGTTGTGAGCCTTACACTGATAAAATGGTACCGAGTCTCATGGAGATCTGGAAAATCCCAATCTCCATTCCTGGCCTGTGCTACATCATCTTTCTGCTCTTCTCTCAAGAGTGGAAAATTATGTGGGCCCAGGATCTCAGAGCAGCTGTAACAGAAATTGGCAGACTGAGGCAGCAACTACGATTAGAGTGGTGCTGGAAAAGCACAGCAGGTCAGGCAGAATCCGAGGAGCAGGAGCATATGCCCGAAATGTCGATTTTTCTGCTCCTCGGATGCTGCCTGACCTCCTGTACTTTTCCCCCACCACCCTCATCTTGACTCTCATCACCAGCACGCAGCAGCTCCACCCACACAGTGATGGATGCCACATGCAGAGTTACTG
>NW_025187480.1:1527-3021 GCF_004010195.1 Chiloscyllium plagiosum | reverse complement strand
CACCTCAACATTTACACACACCTATTACATCACGAATACCATGCCACACATTCATATAATCACAGCGTCCCTCCCTTTCTCTCGTTTCAGGAGAAACTGACTGTAACAGGACAGAAAGACCCAAGTCGGACGGTGGATTGTCCGATATACATTCCCACACAAAAGTTTCCCTGCTCTTTTCAAAGAACCATCGCACGAGTTGCAGGAGACAAGGACAACTCCTATGGAGATTTGGAAACTTCTAAGCCCTACCAAATAAGAAGCAATGTTCAATGAATAGTAATTTTCACGTTAATCCCACTGTCTGTTCTGGCATCGGTTCTCCCATTCCCAAAACAGCACCTACCTCATTTCACAGACGCAGAAATCGACACAAGTGTCTTTAAGCACTCTGCTATATTAACATACGCTTTAACAGATGAAGATCGACGCACACGCATACACTCACGCGCACACACACGCGCGCGTAGTGACACACAGAGATGCGTATGTCACCCACAAATTGAAGCAAACACATATAGAAACACACAAGTTGATACACAGACAGACAGCGGTCGGCACAAGCACATAGACACAGAGAGACACGCTAGATAATGTCTGTAGGACCATTTTAGATACGTTTTTTGAATATTAAGAACATCGGGGTTGCAGGGTAAAAGCATGAGAACGATGTTGAGAGATATTAACACATTATTAAATGGCATATCAGACTCGATTAGCCAATGGACTTTATGATCTTATGGTGTTATGCTATCTGATATCTCTTCTGTAAAGAGCAATCGAGGTTGTGTTTGACACATATTAGATTTGAGAGAGCGAGTGGTAAAGTTGGACATATTTCTTGTAGTGAATGGTTTATGTCTGTTCACAATTCATGTGCCCTTACATTTCAAAAGAGATGACGATTGATGTCAGATAGATATCGTTTTAAAATAAAGGAACAACATTGAAATAAGGATATCCATTTGTCTTTGGTGTTGTATTATCTGTGCTTGTCCACATCGTCATGCAACAGTTAAGAGATCTTTATTGAGAAAATTCAAGGTATCCTAGACTGGTATTTGTTGGAGAGGAGAGTCAGTGTTTATTGGGAACAGATAAGCAATGGCCACACACAATCGGATTAGCCATGAATATTCTGAATGGTGCCATCGAATGGCTCACTGCTGCCCCAATTCATGCATAATTCGCCCAATCAACTCCTTGAGGCTGCTACAGAGGTAAAGGAATACACCATGCCACCAGTCAGGATCATTACAACGAGACGGGCGGAGACAGGTCTTTCTCTCTAAACTGTTACAGGAAAAGAGAATGAAATAACTTACTTCAATGAGTAAATTATGCAGCACAGAGGAGGCCATGCATACCGCCTGAGCTCCTACACAGGTTCAGCGACGTTGTCTCTCACAGGAAATATGCAGCAGAGATAAATGCCTACTTTCAGATAGCTAAGCTGTAACTAGTAGAGTGCATCAGAGATCAGCGTGGGTCAGG
>NW_025187480.1:0-1491 GCF_004010195.1 Chiloscyllium plagiosum | reverse complement strand
TACCCCTTATTGTTAAAAAAAAACATTAGCTTTGAAAAATACTGAAGTCGTATTAATTAATTTTACTCGGCAAGGAACTGCATGGATTAACAACCCTCTTGGTGAAGTCGTTCCTAATCAATTATTAAAAGACCAATAATCTGTACCAGACTTTTCGATGAAGGGAACTCTATAGATTGAAGCTCAAAGTCCTTCAATAAGTCCTCAAATGGATGTAGTGAATGTACAATGTGATTTTAGGCCATGGAGTTTAGTGAGCAAGCCTTCAGCAGAAATAACACAGAGTGAGTTATCTCGTGTGATAGAAAGCATAAAACAGCAGTAAACATATTTCGTTAGCCTGCAGATGCAGCAAGTGATTTGGACGGTCAATGGAATGATGGTGTTCCTCGAAAGAGTGTCACTTTTAATCGTAGGAATAGTTTACTACATCTTTAAAGGGCATTACTGAGAACACCTCTGACGCAATGTGTGCAGGTAAGATGCCCTAAACTTTGAAAATAAATACATAATTTCTGAATAAACGATTGCTTTCGAAGGTTTTGAAATATGTTTCCCTTTACTCGTTGAGATTAGATTAGATTAGATTATGTTAGATTACTTACAGTGTGGAAACAGGCCTTTCGGCCCAATAAATCCACACCGACTCGTCGAAGCGCAATCCACCCTTCCAGAAGGAATGTCTTATCTTAAGAAGAAAGCTCAGTTTAGATTGTGGATGAGAGATTTTGTTGAAACACACTCGATTTTCAGAAAAGTATATTCGTTGGAAACATATTTTCGCTTGTTAAAGCGACTGAAACACGTGAATGAGTTTAAAGAATTGATATTAATGCAGTTATTATGAAGACATTAACCAATTGTTTAAGAAATGCAGACGGATGCAAACATGTTCTCCATTTAGAATGCGAGGACATGTTTTGCTGATGAAAGCTACTGTGTACGACAACAGCAATGATGCACCTACACACGAACCACAATAATGTTCCACAGAATGTTCAAGTATATCACATATATACAGGTTGGTGTACAGTTGATATCATTGCATGTTTCAACACAGAGCGGGAGAAGAAGATTACCTGCCTGAGAAGCAGCAGCCTATTGCACCATCTTTCTTATTTTGGTCCAGCTGACAAAAACGTGTGAGAAGAAAACCTCTCAGGCATCTTTCCCACTCGTGGAGGATTCCTGATGCAGGAGTCATTAGAATGGCTCGACTACCTGTCGCAAAGTGAATTTAGTTAAATCCACATTTTCTGGGAAGAAATCCCATTACAAGCAGCTTATGCGATCAGAACAACATCAGACACAGAATAATATTTGGGACCGGCTATCATTTTTTCAATTAGTCATAGAGTCATAGACATGTTCAGCATGGAACCAGACCCTTCGATCCAACCCATCCATGCCGACCAGATATCCCAAACCAATCTAGTCTCACCAAGAAACACCGGACCGTATCCCTCCAAACCCTTCATTTCATATACCCAT
>NW_025187479.1:1110-3021 GCF_004010195.1 Chiloscyllium plagiosum | reverse complement strand
TGCATCGCTGTGTCCTCGCTCTCTCACTCATTCGCCAGCATCGCTGTGCCCTCCCTGTCTCTCTCTCTTTCTCGTTCTCCTGCATCGCTGTGCCCTCTCTGTCTGTCTCTCGCTCCACTGCATCACTGTGTTCTCTCTGTCTCTCGCTCCCCTGCATCACTGTGCCCTCTCTGTCTCTCTCCCTCATTCTCCTGCATCGCTTTGCCCTGTCTATCTCTCTCTATCTCTCTCGTTCCCCTGCATCGCTGTGCCTTGTCTCTCTCCCTCTCGTTCTCCTGCATCACTGTGTCCTCTCTGTCTCTCTCCCTCATTCCCCTGCATCGCTTTGCCCTGTCTCTCACTCTCTCACGTTCCCCTGCATCTCTGTGCCCTGTCTCTCTCTTGTTCTCCTGCATCGCTGTGCCCTCTGTCTCTCTCATTCCCCTGCATCGGGTGTCCTCTCTGTCTCTCTCTTTCTCCTTCCCCTGCATCGCTGTGCCCCCTCTCTCTACACGCTCATTCCCCTGTATCACTCTGCCCTCTCTGTCTCTCTCGCTCCCTTGCATCGCTCTGTCCTCTCTGTCTCTCTCTCGTTCCCCTACATTGCTGTGCCGTATGTCTCTCTCTCATCCCCCTGCATCGCTGTGCCCTCTCTCTCTCTCCACTGCATCGCTGTGCCCTCTCTTTCTCTCCCTCATTCCCCTGGATCGCTGTGCCCTCTCTGTCAATCTCGTCCCCTGCATCGCTGTACCCTCTCTGTCTCTCTCCTCTCTCGTTCCCCTGCATCGCTGTGCTCTCTGTCTCTCTCTCTCGATCCCCTGCATCTCTATGATCTCTCTGCCTCTCTCTCTCGATCGCCTGTATCTCTATGCCGTGTCTCTCTCTCTCTCTCTCTTGATCCCCTGCATCACTGTGCCCTGTCTATCTCTCTCTATCTCTCGTTCCCCTGCATCGCTGTGCCCTCTCTGTCTCGTTCACTCTTGTTCCCCTGCATCGCTATGCCCTCTCTCTCTCGTTCCCCTGCATCGCTGTGCCCTCTCTCACTTTCGTTCGCCTGCATCGCTGTGCACTCTTTGTTTCTCTCTATCTCTCGTTCCCTTGCATTGCTGTGCCCTGTCTCCCCCTCTCTCTCTCATTCCCCTCCATCGCTGTGCACTCTCTGTCTGTCTCTCTCGTTCCCCTGCATCGCTGTGCCCTCTCTGGCTCTCTCTCTCTCTCGTTCCCCTGCATCGCTGTGCCCTCTTTATCTCTGTCTATCTCTCGTTCCCTTGCATTGCTGTGCCCTCTCTCTCTGTCTCTCGTTCCCCTGGATCGCTGTGCCCGCTCTCTCTCTTATTCCCCTGCATCGCTGTGACCTCTCTGGTTCTCTCTCTCTCTCTCGTTCCCCTGCATCGCCTTGCCCTCTTTGTCTCTCTCTATCTCGCGTTCCCTTGCATTGCTGTGTCCTCTCTCTCTCGTGGCCCTGCATCGCTGTGCCCTCTCTCTTATTCCCCTGCATCGCTGTGCCCTCTCTGTCTCTTTCTCTCTCTTTCTCATTCCCTTGCATCGCTGTCCTCGCTCTCTCTCTCATTCCCTTGCATCGCTGTGCCCTCTCTGTCTCTCTCTCTGTCTCGTTCCCCTGCATCGCTGTGCTCTCTGTCTCTCTCTCTCGATCCCCTGCATCTCTATGTTCTCTCTCTCTCTCTCTCTCTCGATCCCCTGTATCTCTATGCCCTCTCTGTCTCTCTCTCTCTCCCTCTCGATCCCCTGCATCACTGTATCCTCTCTGTCTCTCCCTATCTCTCGTTCCCCTGCATTGCTCTGGCCTCTCTCTCCCTCTCTCTCTCGTTCCCCTGCATCGCTGTGCACTCTCTGTCTCTCTCTATCTCTCGTTCCCCTGCATTGCTCTGGCCTCTCTCTCCCTCTCTCTCTCGTTCCCCTGCATCGCTGTGC
>NW_025187479.1:0-1016 GCF_004010195.1 Chiloscyllium plagiosum | reverse complement strand
TGATAGAGTGGGATGATGCTGATAGAGTGGGACATTGATAATAGAGTGCGATAATGTTGATAGAATTGGACGATGCTGGTAGATTGGGATGATGCTGATAGAGTGGGATGATGCTGATAGAATGTGACGATGCTGATAGGGTGGGACTATGTTGATAGAGTGGGACGATGCTGATAGAGTGGGACAATGTTGTTAGAGTGGGCCCTCTTTGTCTCTCTGTATCTCTCGTTCCCTTGCATTGCTGTGCCCTCTCTCTCTCGTTCCCCTGCATCGCTGTGCCCCCCTCTCTCTCTCGTTCCCCTGCATCGCTGTGCCCTCTTTGTCTCTCTCTATCTCTCGTTCCCTTGCATTGCTGTGCCCTCTCTCTCTCTTTCCCCTGCATCGTTGTGCCTTCTCTGTCTCTCTATGCTTCTCGTTCATCTGCATCGCTGTGCTCTCTCACTCTGTCGCTCTCCCCTGCATCACTGTGCTCTCTCTGTCTCTCTCATTCCCGTGCATCGCTGTGCCCTCTCTCTCTCCCTCATTCCCCTGCATCACTGTGCTCTCTCTGTCTCTCTTTCTCGTTCCGCTGCATCGCTGTGCCCGCTCTGTCTCTCTCCCCTGCATCATTGTTCCCTCTCTGTCTCTCTCCGTCATTCCCCTGCATTGCTGTGCCCTGTCTCTCTCTTTCTCGTTCTCCTGCATCACTATGCGCTCTCTGTCTCTCTCTATCTCTCGTTCCCCTGCATCTCTGTGTCCTGTCTCTCTCTTGTTCTGCTGCATCACGGTGCTCTCTCTGTCTCTCTCTTGCCCATGCATCGCTGTGCCCTCTCTCTCTCTGTCTCTCTCTCCCTCTCGTTCCCCTGCATTGCTGTGCTCACTCTATCTCTCTCTTTCTCGTTCTCCTGCGTCGCTGTGCCCTCTTTGTCTCTCTCTCTCTTTCATTCCCCGGTATCACTGTGCCCTCTCTGTCTCTCCCTCCCTCGTTTCCCTGCATCGCTGTGCTCTCTCTCTCTCTCTTACACATTCTCCTGCAT
>NW_025187478.1:2040-3021 GCF_004010195.1 Chiloscyllium plagiosum | reverse complement strand
GCCGTGAGGGTTAGTATACAGTGGGAGGTATGTCGGGCCGTGAGGGTTACTGTACAGTGGGAGGTATGTCGGGCCGTGAGGGTTAGTGTACAGTGGGAGTTATGTCGGACCGTGAGGGTTAGTGTACAGAGCGAGGTATGTCGGGCCGTGATGGTTACTGTACAGTGGGAGGTATGTCGGGCCGTGATGGTTACTGTACAGTGGGAGCTATGTCTGGCTGTGAGGTTGCAGACGGCATGAGCTGTACAAACGATAATTCTGCTGCTGCCGATGTCCCTCTGCACCTCATGGCTGCATCATCATTGGTTATTTGATGTGTATAAAGTCTGTCCCATTCAGTACTCAAGGGGCTACTTATCATGGTGAGGAGGGTCTGCAAAATTTGAAGGTAGCCCTTGCTCCCCATTGTGGAGTGACGATTCTTACTGATATATGAAATGGAGAGGTGTACCTGCAGCAGGCAGATCGACAACGGTGTGGTCAATTATATGTTTAGCTTTTATTATTTCCACCATAACCTGCCACCGAGCAGTCTAACAGCCACAGGATCCAGCATCAATGCTGAGCACTATCATTAGACTGGATTCCCTACACAATGGGAACTGGCCCTTCGGCCCAACCAGTCCACACCGTCCCTCCGAAGAGCAACACAGACTCCTCTGACGAATGCACTGAACACTATGGGCAGTTTATCATGTCTACTTCACCAGAGCTGCACATCTTTGGACTGTGGGAGGAAACCCAAGCAAGCACAGGGAGAATGTGCAAATTCCCAACCGGCAGTTGCCCGCGGCTGGAATCGAACCTGGGACCCTGGTGCTATAAGGCAGCAGTGCTAACCACTGAGCCACCATGTCACCCTATATTGACTATATACCAAGGAGCTGTCCTCCTCTGCCTGGCTGTGTCCTGTCAGTGGGACAGAACCTATCAGAGAGGGTGTTGATGTTGCCTGGGACATAGTCCTTTTCACAGAATCCT
>NW_025187478.1:0-1340 GCF_004010195.1 Chiloscyllium plagiosum | reverse complement strand
GTAAATGTTTGCAGCATTTTTCTAACCGTTAACAGCCATTAAGTAAAGTTTCTTTACTGAAGGTCCAATATCCTTTCATAATACCAACTTTTAGATTGTCCAATAAGCACAAAAGTCACCCATTTATTCAGTACACTGTTATAATAACAATATGATGAAAACTCACAGTAAGTAGCATAGAAATGATGAGTCTCATTGCCACACCCAAGACCAAATTGTTATTAAGTACAAGGACTTTGAAAATACACAATTACTTTCCCTTGTATTAATATTGGGAACTAATAGTTGATTCTCCTGCTCCTCAGATGCTGCCTGAACGTCCCAGTTTTTTTTTCAGAACCACACTTTTTGACTCTGATCTCCAGTATCTGAAGTCCTCACTTTCCCCCTGCTAATATCCATCATAATCATTTTAGTGGCAACAATGTCACTGTGTGTTTAAGCATGTTCCAGTCAGATATGAGTACGTTTTCAGTTGCTTCTGTCTATCTCAGAGCTTAGTAATGTGGAATGAGAATGGCAGTGTCTGTGGTGTTCGGTATGTAAGCCATGCCTCTGAGAGACTGACAGATTGTTTCAAACATCATATCCCTTCAGCTGTTCACAACAAGCAAGGTACTGCCTGGACCAAGCAGCATGACCTCACAAAACCCAAAACCGTGTCCAGCATTGAACAGGTCTAGACAATACTTTTATGTTAATTTATTCATGAAATGTCATTTGGACGGCATTTATTGATCGATAGGGAACTTGAAACAGTGACACTGAAGGAACGGCAATATACTGCCCAATCAGGATGGTAGATGGCTTGGAATAGAACGCGAACATGTGCACTGTTGTATGTAACGGTATTGTCTAATGTACAAATGTCATTGTCACTGTCTTGTCATATGTCGAACTGGGATTTGAGGTTTGTCCTCCTCTCCCTGTAAATTGGTTGAACGGTAGGGTTCAGGGCCTAGCTTTGCTGCTCCTCTCCCTTGTAAAATTGCTGTCTTTTGTGTACAGCTGTCAATGTTTTTTTGTAAACTGTTTTGTAATTTGTTTAATAAAATAGAACGCGAACATGGTGGGGGTCCCGTGTATCTGCTTCCCTTGTCCTTCTCGATGGTTGGAGGTTCAGAAGTACGTTGTAAACAGCTTTGGTAAATTTCCGCAGAGCACCCTGTAGATGGCAGGTATTGCTGCTACTGAGCGTCAGTGGATGAGGGGTGAAGCTGCACTCACACAGGCAAATGGAAGTATTTAATCACACATACATTCAACATGTGTCTTCGCAATAGGGCACAGGCTTTCGGAAATTTTGAGGTGAGTTAGTCCTGCAGACTTTCTAGCCCCTG
>NW_025187477.1:1643-3021 GCF_004010195.1 Chiloscyllium plagiosum | reverse complement strand
GTCAAGTGGTGTGCTCCTGTACAATGTGGGAAACAAGGGACGCTTCCAGTGCCGCTGACGGTTATGTGTGAAGGAAGTGTGCCATATGCAGCTACAGGAAAACTGTTTTTCAGAACTGGAGCTGTGAGTGACTCACTGTGAAGCATCTGTGATACTGACAATGATATGGACAGCACGTTTAGTGAGTTAGTCACACTGCAGGTGAGGGTTACATAGGCAGAAAGGGAATGAGTAACAATCAGATCAAGCAAATAGACAAGAAACGAGTACAGGAGTCACCAGTGGTTATCCCCTTCTCAAACAGAAACAGATATACCGCTTGGGATTCTGTTGGGGTGGGGTTACTGGTGGCATAGCCTCAAATGAAATCAGTAACAGCCAGGTTCATGAAACCACAGTATCTCTTCTGCTCAGAACGGGAGGAAAGAGAGTGACAGGGCTATAGTGACAGGGGATTCAATAATCAGGGGTACAGGCAGGCACTTCTGTGGCCACAGACATGAATCCAGGATGGTATGTTACCGCCCTGGTGCCTGGATTCGTGATATCATGGAGCGGCTATAGGACATTCTGGAGCTGGCGGGTAAACAGCCTGTGGTCGTGGAACACACAGACACCAACGACATCGCGAAACAAAGGGATGAGGGCCTAAAAGCTGTATAAAGGAATATCAGACTTACATTAAAATATAGATACTGAAATGTAATAATGTCAGACTTGATCCCAGTGCCATGTGCTGGTGAGAGCAGGAATACGAGGGTAGATCAGCTGGATGTGTAACTGGAGAAATGGTGTACCAGAGAAGGGTTTAGATTCTTCAAGCATTGGGACCGTTTCTGGGTTAGGTGGGACCTGCACAAGCTTGACCGTTTATCCCTGGGCAGAGCTGGGAGAAATCTAGGCTGTAGGTTTGCTCGCTGAGCTGTAGGTTTGATATCCAGACGTTTCATTACCTGGCTAGGTAACATCATCAGTGGCGACCTCCAAGTGAAGCGAAGCTGCTGTCTCCTGCTTTCTATTTATATCTTTCTCCTGGATGGAATTCCTGGGGTTTGTGGTGGCGTCATTTCCTGTTCGTTTTCTGAGGGGTTGATAGATGGCATCTAGATCTATGTGCTTGTTTATGGCCAGGCCTCTAGGAATTCTCTGGCATGTCTTTGTTTAGCCTGTCCCAGGATAGATGTGTTGTCCTTGTCGAAATGGTGGGGTTTCTTTTCATCCGTGTGTAGGGCTATGAGGGAGAGGGGGTCGTGTCGTTTTGTGGGTAGCTGGTGTTCATGTATCCTGGTGGCTACCTTTCTTTCTGTTTGTCCTACGTAGTGTTTGTGGCAGTCCTTGCATGGAATTTTATAGATGACGTTGGTTTTGTCCATGGGTT
>NW_025187477.1:0-590 GCF_004010195.1 Chiloscyllium plagiosum | reverse complement strand
CAGCCGTCCACATGCCACCTCTTGCCTGACCCACACTGCCATCCACACTCGGCCCCCAGACTGACCCACACCGCCGTTCAACAATGCCCCCAGCCTGACCCTCACCACCGTTCAACACTGCCCCCAGCCTGACCCTCACCACCGTCCACACACAGCCCCAAACTTTCCCTCACTGCCTCCGACACACCGCCCACAGTATGACACTCACACACTCACCAAAAAACCGCTCCAGCCTGACCCTCACCGCCGTCGAACGTCGACCCCAGCCCGACCCTCACTGCTGTCCAAATACTGCCACCAGCCTGACCCTCACCGCCATCCACACACCTACCCCGCCTGACTTACACCGTCTTCCACACAGCGACCCCAGACTGACCCTCACTGTCGTCCTCATATCGGCCCCAGCCTGACCCTCACTGCCCCCAGCCTGACTGCCTGTGTTGTCCATACACCGCCACCAGCCTGACACTCACTGCCGTCCAACACCGCCCCCAGCCTGATCCCCACTGCCCCAACACATTGCCCCCAGCCTGACCCTCACTGCACCGACACACCGGCTACACTCTGACACTCACCAATCCCCAAATAAA
>NW_025187476.1:0-3020 GCF_004010195.1 Chiloscyllium plagiosum | reverse complement strand
AAATAAATGTTAATTTACCATTACAATGAACATTACATTATTTTACAGGTTGCGGCAACAGCAAGGGTCGAAGTGCCTGTACTGCATTGTAACGTTCGATTTCCTGCTGGTTTCAGATATCTCTCCTCACTCTGGAAGCTCCCAGTCGCATGTTCCAGAGATTTCTCTGCACTTCAGTTAATCGAGGCAACTGTATTTCCTGCTCAGAATGTGATCTCTCTCCAATGGAGAGAGGAAAATAAAGTCGGTGACAAAGCTGAGATCACTTACGTTCTGTCCAGAATCAACAAAAACTATCCCGATCTTCCAGTCTCCGTAACTTCAACATTACACTGTGTTCCCACCCTTCAGGCTCTCTGCTTGTATTCCTGATGAAGGGCTGTTGCCCAAAATGTCGATTTCACTGCTCCTCGGATGCTGCCTGAACTTTTGTGCTTTTCCAGCACCACTCAAATCTAGACACTGTGTTCCCAGGCCATCATTTCAGTCTCTGGTTTGCCGCAGTGCTCCTTCAAGACACAACACAAGCTGGAAGACACGCAACTCATTTTCTACCGACAGACCATGAAAACTTTAGGACCCAACATCAAGTTCAATCATTTTAGAAACCGTCCGCCGTCTTACACATTCTTCACCCACCCTCCCTTCCCATTAGTTCTGAAGACGGATCATTGGACTCGAAGCGTTAACTTTCCTTCCTCATCAGAGATAGACAAGAGCTGCTGATTTAGTTCACACCTTTTGGCTTTTCTTCTGAGAACTTTGTTTTTCTCTTGTAATCGCCAGATACTGGAAGCATCTGAATGCAGGAGGTGAATTTCACAGGAGGTGAAAAGAATGGCAAGGGTTTGACCACTCCCATTGTGAAGGTACGCGAGCTAGGCTGGGGATGTTACTCTAAGCGCAGAGAAGGCTGAATAAGAAACTGATTGACGTGCTCATTTTATGAAGAGGATAGATATGTGTGACAGGGATAAGCCTGTATTGGGAATGAACAGAGTAACATAAATGAAAGACAGGAGGCAAGGAGGAGATTTAGGAAGAATACTTTCACCTGTCGAGTATTGATGATCTGGAAATCATTATCTGAACATGTGGTAAAGGTAAGTGTCATGAGAACGTTTCAGCAGTCTGTAGCCGAACACTTGATGAGCCAGAGCACTAGTGGATAAGGACCAGGTACCAGAAAGTGTGACGAGGACAGACAGGCGCGAGATGGGTGTCCTGAATGCAATGCGTCAAAGGCAAACTTGTGTGCTTAAAGGCAACAGAAGGCGCGGCTCTGTGGCGCAATGGAAAGCGCGTTGGACTTCGACATCCCTATTGAGGTGGCTATTCAAACGTTGTGGGTTCGAATCCCATCAGGGTCGTGTTTTAATTTATGTTTTGCAAAGTGGTCAGAGCAGACTCGGCTGCTCCTCTGCAAAACCAGTAATATTCGTGCACAAACCAAACTGTCTCGAAACGGAACATTTTCCTCCCACAGATTTACATTATCGATGTCTATTTATGATAGAGATCGATAAATACCTGTTAGCCAGTACGATGTTGTGGATGGGCTGGAAAAAGACATAAAATTGTTCTGTGAGCCATGACGATATCAAATTACGTGTCGGGACAGGATCGGTGTTAAGAATGGCCTCCTTCTGCTCCTTTTTGTCTGTGCCATTTCTGGCCAAGATTTTTAAATAATCACAACGAGGACAATATGAATTAAACGCCAAATAATATTTTGGTCACATCTCCACTTCGCTTCCTTCCCGGCTGGAATAGACAGCTCTTGTTTCAGCTTTAGATCAGACAACGGAGGATTCTCACAAGTTCTCCTTCAGGCTGAATGTTCCTTCACATAGGTTTCCAAGTGGACACATGGAGCAAGCAATTGCATGGATGCTGGGGATTCAGGGGCAGATTTCCCCTTTGCTGGGCTGGAATTCTGGCCAAGGTAATGAACGTGAATTTCTGACATTTGAATCTTACTCGGGATTCTTGCGACTTTACGAATTAAACTGAATTTAATTTGCCCTTGCAGAACATTACTCAATCTTCACTGTGCATAAAAACCATGCCACATTCTCGTGCACGTAGTATGCTGAACATTGTTGATGTTGTGTGCAGTGTGGGTCGATGTCTCAAATGTACATGCCAAAGGAAGTTGGTGAAATACCAGTGAATCGAATTGTCTGACGATTTGCAGCCGATAGAAGGAAAATCCCAGTACAATGGCCACATAACATTGCCTATGACCAACGCAGGAAGCCACGGTAAATGTATGCAGTATTCAATAAAACCGATTTTCACCACATTTATCTATGACATTTTCCTGGAGCTGATGCTTCATAATCGATGATCCATTATCAGTATAACCACCTCTGCACTGCGTTTCATTTCAGATACACGGAAAAAAAAGAGAAATTGGGTTGAGGGGCCTCGTGGTAAGATCAGGAGCTGTTCGTCACAATTAAACGGCAGGTCCAGTGGTGCAGTTCGTTAGCTTTCTGTACTTGCATGACAGAATGGCAGCACATGAACTGCCAAAGTTGTGCATTGGATTCTCGCCAGGTGTTTGTTTTACTGATATTGACCAGAGATGATTTCAACTTCAAGCTGAAGAACAGTTTAAACCCGGAATATTACATTGCAATAAAGTGCTTTAGGCACTAATGTTGCACCGACCTGTAAGACTAATCTGAAGTCCATCTGACCAGCATTTTGACATTATAGCCATAAGTTTATCCAATGATCATTTAATTGCCCTGAAGGTTGGTGAGTCTACGACTGTTGAAGACAAGGCGTTCTGCACCCTTACTACTCTCTGAGAAAGGCATCTACCGCGGCATCTATCACCCTCAAATTACATCGATATGCCCTTGTGCCAACCATCACCATTTGAAGAAAATGCCTTCACTGTCCACCTTACGGCAAACTCTGATCATCTTTTATGTCTCTATTAATTCACTTCTCAAACTTCTTATCTCTATCAAAAGCAGCCTCAAGTCCCTCAGCCTTTCCTCGTAAGA
>NW_025187475.1:2141-3020 GCF_004010195.1 Chiloscyllium plagiosum | reverse complement strand
GCTTTGTGTGTGGAAAATGATGACTGAGTGTTTCTGGAGATGGACAAATAATAGATCAAGGCAGAGCAGTAGATGATGTCTCCATGGAGTTTGGCAAGGCCTTTGACAAGGTTCTGCATGGCAGATTGATTAGTAAGTTTAGATCACACATAACCAGGGAGCTCTCACTAACTAGATTGACGGTAGGAGACAGAGCATGTTCATAGAGGGTTACTGCTCAAACTGCAGGCCTATGACCAACGGTGTGCCATGGGGTTCTGTGCTTGGTCACTGTTGTGCATCATTTATATAAACGGTTTGGATGATAACACAGGAATCATAGTTAGCAAATTTGTGAGTGACACCGAAGTTGTTGGGAAAGTGGACAGCGAAGAGGGTTATCTGAGAGTACAATGGGCTCAAAAGGACTGCTGGGACAGTGAGTTTAGGAATAACGTGAACAAATGCAAGATGTTGCATTTTGCGAAGGCAAATGAGAGCAGGACTTGTACAATTAATGTTCGGGCCCTGGGTAGTGTTGTCAATCAGAGACCCAGGGATACAGGTACACAGTTCTTTGAAAGTGGTGTCACAGCAGATGAAGCAGGTGTTTGGGATGATTTCCTTCACTGGGCAGAGCATTGACAGTAGGAGTTGGGATGCCGTGTTGTGTCTGTACAGGACATTAGTGGGGATTATATGGAAAAACTCAACTGGTTCATGTATGTCTTCGAGGGAAGGACATTCTAACCTGGTCTGGCACATAAGTGTCTCCAGACCCACAGCAGTATGTCTGACTGTGTTGCCCTCTGGGCCATTAGCAACGGGTAATGTATGCTAGTCCAAGTGGTGACATCCTCAGCCCATGAATGAATAAATAAAAATAGATATTTCCATCAC
>NW_025187475.1:0-1296 GCF_004010195.1 Chiloscyllium plagiosum | reverse complement strand
TTCATGTCACAAACGTATCTGCTGATGTACAGTTTTAGTTAAACTTAGTCTCTTCCTGTTTCTTTCTGTCTTTTCCTCAGCCATAGCCCCATGTTTCAATATTTGAACATTTCTCTTTGGAATTAGTCATTTCTTTTCAGTTGAGCCCGGTTCCTCCTCATCTGTGTCAGTTTAAAGCACTCTACATAATCCTGTTCATATAATTGACCAGGGCACTGGTCCCACCACTGTACCATCTCAATAACATAGCTGACTCCTCCCTGAGTACTGGTAGCAGTGCCCACTGCATCAGGACCACTTCTTCTAACACCATGGTTTGATCCTGAAATCTTCCAGCATTCTGGAGATATGACTCAGTCTCTCTCTATTTGGTTGCCCTCACTGTGTGGGTCTATTTGCTGCCTCTGTCACCGTCTCTCACTCTTACAGCTACTCCCGATCCGGAGACAAAAGAATCCTCCGATCCGCAACGGTACATACCAGGGACGGCGATTGGGATTATCGTGATCTCTGCTGGACTCTGTGCCACTCTGCACGAGTTATCCTCACTGCATCAGTCTAATTTCCCATTCTGTCTACTTCTCGGTCTCATGCAGGTAATCAGGATATTCATAACTCATGTCTCATCCATCAGCTCGTTGAAGACGCCTGGTCAGCAAGAGAGAGATGGAGAGGGAGATCTGTCACCTTCAGTAAATACTGCAGCCGGTAAGATCACTCACAGGAAACAGCACAGGGAGGAATTAGTGGCATTCTGTATTCAGACCCGGAAGACAGGGCATAAATAGAGAGCTGGGCAAGGAACAGCTACATTCTAGGCTTCATTCCCACCATCTTGTGAGGGTCCTGCTTTCAGCCTTTGCTGTACTGGCCCTACCTGCGACAGTACAGGTGGCGTAAATGGGTTGCTGGAAAAGCGCAGCAGGTCAGGCAGCATACAGGGAACAGGAGAATCGACAGGAGAATTCCTGAAGAAGGGCTTATGATCGAAACGTCGATTCTCCTGTTCCCTGGATGCTGCCTGACCTGCTGCGCTTTTCCAGCAACGCATTTTCAGCTCTGATCTCCAGCATCTGCAGACCTCACTTTCTCCTCACAGTACAGGAGATCCCAAGCATCAATCCTGGCCATGTTGCATTAGTCATCTCTGTAATATCCTCCAGTCCAAATTGTCCTTCTCCTGTTTGGAATCTCCTCTAGTCCCCACAATGCTCACTGTCTCTTTCAGGCTCTCCAATCCCTAACACCCTAATCCCTAAACCACTCCAGTAGATACTAATTTCCTTCGTCCCTGTA
>NW_025187474.1:0-3020 GCF_004010195.1 Chiloscyllium plagiosum | reverse complement strand
CCTGCATTGCCCTCACAACAAGTCGCAATTGTACGTGGTAAAAGGTTATCAGGCATCAGAGATCGTCATGCCTCTGTTTTGGAGTGGGGGATGCATATTCGTCCTTTTCAGTTGTGTAAAGTTGAAATGACAGCGTTTGGTTCGGAGTGCACAGAGCAGGCGCTGTCGTCAAGCACTGTTTGACTTCGGCAAATGTTGGCGTCATATCAGGCGTCCATGTTCCCTGATTCGGCTGCTTCGTTGAAGAAGCTTCGCAGAGAGGTGCATCAATGACACGATAGTCAGGTATCCAGTATCTACTATAATTCACCACGCCCAGGAAAGGCATAATTTCAATGCTTGAAGTGGGAGGAGAGAAATTAATGATGCCAGCAAAGTCATCCTGCGATAATGTTCTGAGACTATGCAAACATTCATAGCTAAAATACTGTACTGACTTTGGCAAGGCTGCATATTTTTCTTTGAGACTTTATTTCCATTCTGAGCCAGACAGCGGTCCAGTAACACAGTGTCTTGCATGCAGGTGTCAGGTGAAACAGAAGACACAAACCAATCGTCAGCCTATAGAACCAGAGTGTTATTATATGGCAGGTATACTCCTTTCAGGTTCCGGTGCACTGCAGAGGCATACAGAGTGGAGCTCTCCTTCTACCCTTGGGGAAGCCGTGTCCATGTATATTGGTGACAACCCTAAGGAATGGTGAAAAGGTATTGATTAACAGGGAGACATCTGATGGAAAAAAAGACTGGGCAGAGGTCTATGACGGAAAAGCAGGTAGCAGCAGGAAGATTGGTAAAGATTTCAGAATGACTGAGCAGCTGATGTGATCTATATGGACTATTGTAAGGCATTCGACAAGGTACCCCATGGGAGACTGATTAGCAAGGTTAGATCTCATGGAATACAGGGAGAACCAACCATAAGGATACAGAACTGGCTCAAAGGTAGAAGACAGCGGCTGGTGATGGAGTTGTTTTCAGACTGGAGGCCTGTGACCAGTGGAGTGCCACAAGGATCGGTGCTGAGTCCTCTACTATTTGTCATTTACATAAATGATTCGGATGCGAGCATAAGAGGTAGAGTTATTCAGTTTGCAGATGACACCAAAATTGGAGGTGTAGTGGACATCGAAGAGGGTTACCTCAGATTACAACAGGATCTGGACCAGATGGGCCAATGGGCTGAAAGGTAGCAGATGGACTTTAATTCAGATAAATGCGAGGTGCTGCATTTTGGGAAAGCAAATCTTAGCAGGACTTATACACTTAATGGTAAGGTCCTAGGGAGTGTTGCTGAACAAAAAGACCTTGGAGTGCAGGTTGATAGCTCCTTGAAAGTGGAGTCGCAGGTAGATAGGATAGTGAAGAAGGCGTTTGGTATGTTTTTCTTTATTGGTCAGGGTATTGACAACAGGAGTTGGGAGGTGATGTTGCGGCTGTACAGGAAATTGGTTACGCCACTGTTGGAATATTGCGTGCAATTCTGTTCTCCTTCCTATCGGAAAGAGGCTGTGAAAGTGAAAGGGTTCAAAAAAGATATACAAGCATGTTGCCAGGGTTGGAGGATTTGAGGTATAGGGAGAGGCTGAACAGACGAGGGCTGTTTACCCTGAAACGTCGGAGGTTGAGGGGTGACCTTATAGAGGTTTATGAAATTATGAGGGGCATGAATAGGCAAAGTCTTTTCCCTGTGATCCGCGAGTCCAGAACTAGAGGGCATAGGTTTAGGGTGAGAGGGGAAAGATATAAAAGAGGCCTAAGGGGTAACGTTTTCACGCAGAGGGTGGTACGTGTATGGAATGAGCTGCCAGAGGAAGTGGTGGAGACTGGTACAATTGCAACATTTAAGAGGCATTTGGATGGGTATTTGGATAGGAAGGGCTTGGAGGGATATGGGCCGGGTGCTGGCAGGTGGGACTCGATTGGGTTGGGATATTTGGTCGGCATGGACGGGTTGGACCAAAGGGTCTGCTTCCATGTTTTACCTCTCTATGACTCTCTGACTGTGTGAGGCTGGGCCGACACAACTAGACCTGCATGATTAAAGTGCCGTGGCCATAATGATATGCAGGCAGAACATCGAGCAATGAAGGTTTGTCATAAGCAGGAGAGGGTACCGTTGGCTGTGAGGAAAATGTCGTGGACGTGGAAGTGGGGCTACAGCGAATAAAGAACTGCTCATGTCCCAAATCGGCAATTTATAGTGAGACAGGTTCTGCCGAATTCAGTGGTAGAAATTCCCCTGGCGATTTTCTGAGTCTGTCCACCATGAACCCAAAATCTTGGGGGTTTGTTGGGGCTTTCAGCACAACTGAGACATGGGGCGTGAAAGCTTGACTGGAACGGGAAAACGGCTCTTAGTCAGCAGGGAGGAGAACATCTGCTGCTCAGCCGTCTTCTCCAACATAATAAAAATCAGTCAATTTCAGTGCCGAAGGCCGACTGTGATAGTGGTCCTTAAGAGTGGTGTATCATGGGCCGGGGTGGATCAGGTAATCCACAGCGCAGTGGAGGTTGCACAGAAAATGACCCGTTTAATGGATCCAGTGCAGGAAGGCAGTGGTTGGAGATAGCGTGGGGCACATGAAAGATGGAAGGAAGGGAAGAAGAAAAGCACGTACTGGGTTGTCTGGGACTGACCAAGCATGAAGGGAAGGAGGGGGTGTGTGTATAGAGGTGACAGATTGATCATCGCTGCCTGCAAAAGGTGTAAAATGGAGACAGCGAGCTCCAATGTGTGACCCTTGGGGAACAATAAATGGAGGTGCTAAGTTTGAACAGTGTTTGGCGACGGAGGAGGGCAACCGGGCAGGAAGTAAAAAATCATGGAATGTTCATGAACGGTCAATGGACCGTCACTCATAAGGACAGTAGCACAAAGGGATTCGACAAAAGCCACTCCTGAGATACCCACAGAGCAAACATTTTCAGAGCTGAAAGAAGGAGCCACCCAGGGAGGCGCAGCTAAATGGGTGGCTCCAAATTCCAACAAATGTTGTGGCTTCCATCTTCCCAATGTT
>NW_025187473.1:0-3020 GCF_004010195.1 Chiloscyllium plagiosum | reverse complement strand
AACCTACAAAATCCACAGGGCACGAGTCAATGCCTGACCATTGCCAGTCTCCATCTCGACAACCGCCTCTCCCTCCCCCAAACCCAATGAGATTTGTTTTTAAGGGACTGGCAGAGGTTCTGTCCTTTAACAGGTATGTTGGAATATGTTGGACTCAATGGAGATTGATTACAGTTGAATTTCTGGTGTTTTCCGATGGTTTCCACTGGTCTCATGCTAAAGTTGTGGTGGGAGACTGGCAGAATCTTGTAACAGCTGTCATTACCCTGTCCACACATTGTACTGAGCTGAGTAAATGTGAACATCACTCCTGGGAAACAGGAACAGACGGGGGGGCTCGAAAAACAAACCATCCGTGGGAGATGCAGCTGAACAATATGATCAGCATGAAAAAAAATGTACCTCAGCAATTGTGGATGAGAGCATTTTGCAGAGACTGGGTGTAGCTAAGAGCCTGTATTTGCCCCAAGGCTTCCATTAGGACTCAGTTAATGGGAAGAAAGTATTTTCTGTAATGGTGCTGAAGGTCGCAAATGAAATCATTCTGAGCAGAGTCTCCACAGCACAGGCCTGAGAGCAGCAAATCTTCAAAAACTGAGGTCAAGTGCAAGCAGACAGATTCACACTGACCTTTCTCAATTTGGTTCTGATTTAATTTTTGGGTTTAGATTTGAGTGAAATCCCCCTTTCCAGAAAGCATTGCTAATTTTAGAATCAAACTCAGCAGGCAGGTTAGAAAAAGGCAGGAAGAGATTTCAGGGGATCGACAGGGAAGATATTGTTGATGTTTAAAAGCACTATCTCTGAGGTATGTGTAGGTGGGCTTGGATCGGCGCAACATCGAGGGCCCAAGGGCCTGTACTGCGCTGTATTCTTCTATGTTCTATGTTCTATGTTCTATATTGTTGATGTTTAAAAGCACTATCTCTGAGGTATGTGCCAGTAAATTATTGTTGTTGTCATTTCTTTCCAATGTTAATTACAGGTCTATTATTCCAGGGCTGATACACCACAGCGTTCAGAACTACAAACAACTTAACAAAGTTTGGCTATTCCTTGGTATATCCAGAATTATCCTTCACCAGACTCCCACAGCAAAGGGTTTCGTTTATGCTGGCAAGGCCACCATTTCTTGCTCATTCCTAATTGCCCCTGGATGGTGTGGGAAGAGCTGTCTTCTCAAAACACTGCAGCCCACGTGGGGGTCGTACACAACTGCAGCCCACATGGGGTAGGTACACAACTGCAGCACATGTGGGGTAGGTACATAACTGCAGCCCACATGGGGTAGGTACACAACTGCAGCCCACGTGGGGTAAGTACACAACTACAGCCCACGTGGGGTAGGTACATAACTGCAGCGCATGTGGGGTAGGTACACAACTGCAGCCCACGTGGGGTAGGTACACAACTGCAGCCCACATGGGGTAGGTACACAACTGCAGCACATGTGGGGTAGGTACATAACTGCAGCCCACATGAGGTAGGTACACAACTACAGCCCACATGGGGTAGGTACATAACTGCAGCGCATGTGGGGTAGGTACACAACTGCAGCCCACGTGGGGTAGGTACACAACTGCAGCCCACACGGGGTAGGTACACAACTGCAGCCCACGTGGGGTAGGTACACAACTGCAGCCCACATGGGGTAGGTACACAACTGCAGCCCAAGTGGGGTAGGTACACAACTGCAGCCCACATGGGGTAGGTACACAACTGCAGCCCACATGGGGTAGGTACACAACTGCAGCCCAAGTGGGGTAGGTACACACCTGCAGCCCACATGGGGTAGGTACACAACTGCAGCCCAAGTGGGGTAGGTACATAACTGCAGTCCACATGGGGTAGGTACGCAACTGCAGCCCACGTGGGGTAGGTACACAACTGCAGCCCACATGGGGTCGGTACATAACTGCAGCGCACGTGGGGTAGGTACACAACTGCAGCCCACATGGGGTCGGTACATAACTGCAGCGCACGTGGGGTAGGTACACAACTGCAGCCCACATGGGGTCGGTACATAACTGCAGCGCACGTGGGGTAGGTACACAACTGCAGCCCACATGGGGTCGGTACATAACTGCAGCGCACGTGGGGTAGGTACACAACTGCAGCCCACATGGGGTAGGTACACAACTGCAGCCCACATGGGGTAGGTACACAACTGCAGCCCACATGGGGTAGGTACACAACTGCAGCCCACGTGGGGTAGCTACACAACTGCAGCCCACACGGGATAGGTACACAACTGCAGCCCACATGGGGTAGGTACACAACTGCAGCCCACGTGGGGTAGGTACACAACTGCAGCCCACATGGGGTAGGTACACAACTGCAGCCCACGTGTGGTAGGTACACAACTGCAGCCCACATGGGGTAGGTACATAACTGCAGCGCATGTAGGGTAGGTACACAACTGCAGCTCATATGGGGTAGGTACACAACTGCAGCCCACGTGGGGTAGGTACACAACTGCAGCCCACATGGGGTAGGTACACAACTGCAGCCCACGTGGGGTAGGTACACAACTGCAGCCCACATGGGGTCGGTACATAACTGCAGCGCACGTGGGGTAGGTACACAACTGCAGCCCACACGGGGTAGGTACACAACTGCAGCCCACATGGGGTAGGTACACAACTGCAGCCCACATGGGGTAGGTACACAACAGCAGCCCACGTGGGGTAGGTACACAACTGCAGCCCAAGTGGGGTAGGTACATAATTGCAGCGCAAGTGGGGTAGGTACATAACTGCAGTCCACGTGGGGTAGGTACACAACTGCAGCCCACGTGGGGTAGGTACATAATTGCAGCGCACGTGGGGTAGGTACATAATTGCAGCGCACGTGGGGTAGGTACACAACTGCAGCCCACACGGGGTAGGTACATAACTGCAGCCCAAGTGGGGTAGGTACATAATTGCAGCGCAAGTGGGGTAGGTACATAACTGCAGCTCACATGGGGTAGGTACATAACTGCAGCGCACGTGGGGTAGGTACACAACTGCAGCCCAAGT
>NW_025187472.1:0-3020 GCF_004010195.1 Chiloscyllium plagiosum | reverse complement strand
CAGAAACATGTTTCCTGCCTCCAGAGTGCCCAATCCTTTAATAATCGTATATGCCTCAATCAGATCCTCTCTCAGTCTTCGAAACGCAAGGGTGTACAAGCCCAGTCACCTCAGTCTTTCAGTGTAAGGTAGTCCCGCCATTCCAGGAATTGACCTCGTGAACCTACGCTGCACTCCTTCAATAGCCAGAATGTCTTTCCGCAAATTTGGAGACCAGAACTGCACACAGTTCTCCAGGTGTGGTCTCACCAGGGCCCTGTACAGCTGCAGAAGAAACTCTTCGCTTTTATACTCAATCTTGTTATGAAGGCCAGCATGCTCTTAGCCTTCTTCACGACCTGCTGTACCTGCATGCTTACCTTCATTGACTGGTGCACAAGAACACCCTTGAACTCTCTTTGCAGTGAACACATAACGACTTATGTATCTAACTCTAAGAGTGCACAATTAACAGGATCGCCAACTTCCCCCTGACAGTGAAATATTCCCTTTTGAACCAAACTCCTAACGGTACGCCCTTTCAGTAAGTACAAGTCCCAGCTACATAACAAAACAATAAGACTTACTCTCACAAAATTACAGCTACTAAAAGCATTCAGGAATGCTCATTTCCCTTTCTGCTGATCGTCCACCACTATTCTCTGTCGCGTTCTGGTATCTTAAACAACTCTCTCCTTCGAATGTTTGCGTCGGGAATGTTAGTTAAGAGTGCCGTAATACCTTTTAGATCGTGCTTAATAAGAGTGCTTAAAGATTTATGTGAGCGCCAGATATAAACTCTTCAGCTGACATTTGGCTGTCACACCAAGTATCAAAGATCCTCTTCTAATATAAGCTTGATCACGTTTTGATTTAATTTCAATTGGATTGGTTCAAGGTAGTCAAATTCACAGATTTAAGTTGAATTCGGTTTTGGAAACGAGTGCCTGCTTTGACCTAATTGGGTATTATTCAAGGTGGTTGCCATTACATCAAAATGTCTACATTTTCACATGTTTTATGCTGTTTGTCTTTTACGTTCCTTCCTTTCCTGATTTTCCATTCTCTGCATTGCGAAAGAAAATAGCTGAAGGTCGCCTTGATGTTCTTTCCAACATCATCTTGCACGCACTAATTTATTTCTAACTTCCTTTTGCATTGCAACTTTCCACATTCCACATTACTTTCAGCTTTCTGTAGTATTGAGTTCCCACGATCTGACAGAGGCTTTCCTTTAATTTGCATGATCTTAGCCTTTCAGAGAACTCTGAATTTAGAAGCTGGACCCTTTTACTCTGCAAAGACTAGTTTTCTTAGAACCACTTTAACCTCTGCTCTACACACCTAGCACTACGCTGGTTCAGAATAATCTTCTCATTGTTATTTCCCGTTTTCTTCAACGAAATCTCTTCTCAGCTTATTAAAATTAGATTGACTCAAACTAACACTCCCATTGTTAGTCTACCTTTGCCCTTTTCACTTTTTTTTAGAATCAACAGAATGACGATCACCAATCCCGAAGTATTGTCCTTTTCTTTCAGATGGCAGCGGTACTGAGTGTGGAAGGTGCTGTCTGAGGATTGTCATGATACCCACACCTGCTGTTGAGTTTCAGGGGTGGCCGGGGTGCGTGAGTGAGGATGGAGACTGATCAAGTGGGCTGTTTGATCTTTGATAGGGTCTAGCTGTTTTTGTACTTTTGGAACTACACTCATTCAGAGAAGTGGGAAGTATTCTATCACATGTCTGATTTGAGCCTCGGGGATTGTTGCAGGCGTTGGTCTGTTGTTCTAACTTTAACAGTTATTCAGTCTTGAGTAAACCTCAGACTGTTAATGCCAAAAGATTCAGCTATTGCAACGACATTGGATGCCTTATGGCGACAATGTACCTTCTATTCTTCAGGATGGTCATTGTCTGATATTTGTGTGGCATGAATATTACTTGTCACTTGTCAGACCAAGCCTGTACATTTTCCAGATCTTGCTGTATGTCAACATGGACTGCATTAGTATCGAAAGAGTCACGAATACGGCTGAAATATCGAAACAGTCACAAATATGGTCATCGGCAAACATCCCCACTCCTGGATTTATAGTGGAGGAAAATTCAATGATGAATAAACTGAGAAGGTTCAGTCCGAAACAAATCTCGGAGAACACCAGAAGCTAATAAACCTGACTTCTCACAACTAAAACTATCATCCTCAGTGCCGGGTAACACACCATCCAATACATAGAATTCCCTACATTCCCATAAAAGCATAAGAAAGATGATCAGGATGAGGCAATTCTGCCCCTCAAGCCTCCTCTGTCATTAAATAGGATCATCTCGTATCCGACATTGCTTGCATCCGCTTTCTGAGTTATGTATGATTCCACATCCTGGCAAAAGGATCTTCTTACACAAGCATTCAATAAACAAAAATTGCTGTTCCACGACAGCTCTCTGTGAGACACTCAACATTGACAGAAAAAGGTCATACTCACCTCAACCTGAAATTTGCGTTTATTTATTGTGTGACTATCTCCTCCGTTCCTAGACTCTCCTAACAGAGAAAGCATCTTCTTAGCATGAACTATGTCAATCTACTTAAGAACCTTAACTTTCTCTGTTTCACGTGGACACACCCCAAAACCATTTGTGTTGCAGTTTTCTGCAGTTTTCTCCATTGAAATGATATTATGTTCTTTGTTTCTCCCTTCCATAATGAGCAACTTCTCATTTTCCCATTATATACACCATGGACACCAGGTTTGCTCGAGATCCAAGATGCCACATGAGATCATAAGTGACCATGAACGAAAGGGCAATTACTCACACATTGCTTTTCGTATTTAGTTCCTTTTTCCATTTTTAATCTGTACTGGAAAAAAAAAACGTCAGGAGTTAAGTGGACTTTTAGAATCCAAACTGAGTTGTTTATTCCTGAGCAAGTGGTTATCTAATCACGTTGATGATGTCCACTTCCCTCATTTTACCAATGATGATGGGAATCCCGATAGAATGGTAATGACAGGCTTGTATTTGTACAGCTTTTG
>NW_025187471.1:0-3020 GCF_004010195.1 Chiloscyllium plagiosum | reverse complement strand
TTTTATATTCCAACCCTCTTGAGATAAATGACAGCATGACATTTGCTTTCTTAACCAAGAGCTCAATCTGCAAGTCAACCTTTCCAGAATCCTGGCATAGCACTCCCAGATCCCTTTGTACTTTGTCTTCATGAATTTTCTTACAGTTTAGAAAATAGTCCACGCCTGGATTCTTTTTGCCAAAGTGCAGGAGTTGCATTTGCTCATGTTGAATTTCATCAGCCATTTCCTGGTCCACTCTCCTAAATTGTCTAAATCTTTCTGCAGTCTCCCCACCTCCTCATTACTACCTGCCTGTCCGCCTAACTTCGTATCATCGCCGAACCTCTCCAGAATGCCCCCAGTCCCTTCATCCAGGTCATTAATATATAAAGTGAACAGCTGTGGCCCCAACACTGAACCCTGAGGGACACCACTTGTCACTAGCCGCCATTCCGAAAAAGAACCTTTTATCCCAACTCTCTGCCTTCTGTCAGACAGCCAATCCTCAATCTATGACAGAAGCTCACCTCGAACACCATGGGCCCTCAGCAGCCTCCCGTGAGGCACCCTTATCAAAGGCCTTTTGGAAGTCTAGATAGATAACATCTACAGAGGAACCTTGATTATCCAAATACCAATTATCTGAAAATCTGATTTTCCAAAGGGGATCTCAAGGTCCCGATAGAAACATTACATCAAAGACGTGTTTCCAGCAGTGGTGCGCCTTTTGTTTACAGTGATTAAATAGGCACCATCTCCAAATGACTGACCTCCCGCCCTCTCTCTCTCTCTCTCTCCACACTTTCCCTGGAGTTCTACAGAGGTGAGGGGCCAAGTGTGTCTGGTTGTGGCATTCCAGGGATAAGTGGGAGAGAAACCTCCAAGCAGAGTCAGAGGTTGCAGAAGACTGTAGAAAGTTGCAGAGGGAAGTGGGGGTTCTTGTACATGAATAACAAAAATCTATCATCCATGTTCAGCAGAAAATAGACCATGACACCATTAAAATGCAGGGGAGAATTAGGCTATTTAGCCCATCAAATCTGCTCCACCATTCGATCATGGTTGATATGTTTTACAACTCCATTCTCCTGCCTTCTTTTTGGAACATTTGATCCCCTTACTAATCAAGAACTTTCCATTTCTGTCTTAAATGCACTCAATGATTTGGCTTTCACAGTCTTCTGTGGCAATGGGTTCCACAGATTCACCACCCTATAGTTGAAAACTATAGATCTTCCTCATCTGAGATCTAAAGGTGTGCCCTGTGGTCTCTAATCTTTTCCACTTTATCCAGCCCTCTCAGTATTCTATAAGTTCCAATGAGATCCTCCCTTCATCCTTATAAACTCTGTTGTACACGGACCCAGCGTCTTCAACTGCTCCTCTTATGACAAGCCCTTCATTTCTGGGATTATTCTTGTAAACTTACTCTGAACACACCTCTAAGGCCAGCACATCCTTCCTGAGGTATGGGGCCCAAAACTGCTCACAATATTCCAATGCAGTCTGATCAGAGCCTTCTATAGTTTCAGCAGTTCATCCCTGCTCTTGTATTCTAGCCCTGTTGAAGTGAATGCTAACATTGCATTTGCTTTCCCAACTGCCAACTGAACCTGCATGTGAACCTTAAGAGAATCCTGAACCAGGACTCTCAAGTCCCCATTTATAAAATTCTTCCTACCAAAGTGCATAACCTCACACTTTCCCAGATTGTATTCCATCTGCCACATTTTGCCCACTCTCCTTTCCTGTCCATTTCCTTCTGCAGCCTCCCTACCTCTTCAACACTGCCAGCATGTCCACTTATTCCTCCATCTATCTGTGTCATCTGCAGTTCCTTCGTCCAGATTGCTCATGTTTAACATGAATAATTTTGGTCCCAACACTGACCCTTGTGGAACTCCATAAATCACTAGCCATTTCATCTCCCCCCACCCCCCGCAACATTCATTTTTTAGTTGTCCTTTGCTGATTTTTAAAGGTTTCCTAATTCTCTGGCTTCCCATTAGCCTTCACTGTGTTGTATGATTTTTCTTTTGCTTTTATGCTGTCCCTGACTTCCCTTGTCTGCTGTGGTTGCACCATCCTCCCCTTAGAATATTTCATCTGGGATTCATTTTCTGCTGTGATTCCCAAATTAATCCCAGGAACCCTAGCCATTGCGGCTCCACCATCTTCCCGTTATCTTTACTCCATTGTAATACTATAATATCCTCTTCAAGCTTCTGTCTCAAACTAGAGGGTGAATTTCTCATATGATGGTCACTGCACCCAAGGGTTCCTTCACCATAAGCTTCCTGCTTAAGTCTGCCTCATTACACATCATTAAATTCAGAATTGCCAGTTCCCTAGTGGGCTCTACCACGAGCTTCTCTAAAAAAAATTCTTGTAGGCATTCCACAAATTCCTTTTCTTGGATCCACTATTTTCCCAGTCCATGCATATTGAAGTCCCCCATGATCACCGTGATCTTGCCTTTCTGACATGCCCTATCTCTTTCCTGGTACATCTTGTGCCCCTGGTCCTGACCACTGCTGAGAGGTATGTACATAACTCCCATTATGACCCAGAGATTATGACCCTCAAAGACCTATACTTCAATTTCCTTCCTAATGCTTGATGCTCCCCAAACAGGTCCTCCTTCCTAGCCTTGCCTATGTTGTTAGTGCCAACGTGGACCACAACAACTGGATCCTCTCCCTCCCGCTCCAATATCCTTTCAAGCTGGTCAGAGATGTCCTATACCCTGGCATCGGGCGGGCAACACACCATGCGGGACTCCCATTCTGGTCTGCAAAGGATACTATCTGTCCCCCTAATTATAGAATCCCCTATAACAACTACTTGTCTTTTTGTTCCCCTCTCTTGAATAGCCTTCTGCACCATGGTGCCGTGGTCAGCTGGCTCACTGGTCCACAGCCCTTTTCCTCATCCACACAGGGAGCAAGAATCTCATACTGGGTTGGACAAGGTCAAAGGCTGAGCTCCTCTACTCCTGAACTCAGAATCCCCCTACCTGCCTCACTTACAGTCACACT
>NW_025187470.1:0-3020 GCF_004010195.1 Chiloscyllium plagiosum | reverse complement strand
TCCTCCTCCTCCTCCTCCTTTCTCCCTCTCTTTTTCCTGTACAAGCCCTTGATGTTTGTTTTTAGTTGTATTGCGAATTTACTTTCAGAAATAAATTTTTGTCCTTTTTATTAGATTTTTTTAAAAAAGATCATCCACTGCTCCTTCCTTCCAAAATTCCCAACCCTCTGGAGTACGACTAACCTTCACCCCTTTGGAGAATCTGTTTGACTGTTTTCGGTAACAATGGATATTTCATCCTGCTTCGAGTCCTTCCTTTTGACCAGGACCCATTTTTGATGAGTGCTCTGGAACATCTGCTTTAACGTCTGCTACTGCTCATCGCATGACCTTTCCCTTTATTCCAATGTCCAGCCCACATTAAACATCTTTCTTTACAACTGTAATTTCTTATGTCCTGGGTTGAGACCCAATTTGCTCACTCACAAAAGAAATTTGAAATTCTATCTAGTTGTGATCGCTGTCTCCTCCGAAGATCCTTAATTACAAAGCTCTTTTATTAATCCTCCTGCATCATACATCATTCAATCAAAATCAGCCACTTTCCAGGTAGATTCTGTAACACAGTGCTCGAAGAAACAATCCCTGATGCACTATACAAATTAAACTTCCATGTCACCCTTCCACATCTATTTTGTCAAGTTGTAATGCAGATTAAACTCATCCATGACAAATGCAATGCCTTTTTTTAATGCTGCCATCATTTCCTGATTTATACTTTATCCTATAGTGAAGCAACTCTCTGGGTATCTAAATGACTCCTGCGATTGACTTCTTTGTTATTTCCACCCACAGGTCATTCTACTACAACACGCATTTTGTCAATGTGAATTGGCTAACAAGATTGACAAATTGTGGGCATGTTTGGACATTGTGAACTTTCTACTTAATGGGTACAGCGGTTTTCTGTTCGCGATCTTCTACAGCGGGATTTTCTCTGACAGTTTTTGTAGCGCAATTCCGTCCAGCGTGAGGTCACAGAGAAACACAACTGTCGCGTTATACCTGAATGCCCTGCACACTGACTCCACATCACAATCTACTGCACCCAACACTGCCCTGGGACAGCCCTTTAGTGACAAAGCTGTCCCACCTCCTTCCTTTTATGTCTGGAACATCTAATACCTTGAAATATTGTGTTCCCAGTCTTGGTCCCCTGTAACCAGTTCTCTACAATCGAAATAAATAAACTTGACTTGATAGCTATTGGCACCATCAACTCATCTATCTTCTTACAAATGCTGCATGCACTCAGTTAAACAAACTGGAACACTGAATTTTTTCCATTACCACTGCTTCAGGATCAAATTTCTGCTGCACTGTTTTGTTTATATTTTATTCATCTTCCTATCACACTTTGATTACCATTTGCCTCTTCACTAGCCTGCACATCTACTCGTTTCTTTTTGGATTTAACAAATAAATCTTTCCTTTAATTGAACTCTCCCCTCTATTAGTTTAAGGTCCGAACTGTTCTCTGATTCAGCAGGACCCTGACCCCAGCATGGTTCAAATGAAGCTCATTTCAATGAAACAGCTTTCTGCCTCAGTATGGATGCTAGTGCCCCACAAACTGGAAACAATTTCTCTCCCACCCATCTTCAAGCCACACAATCATCTCTGATATATTCACCCTATGCCAATTTGCATGTGACTCAGCGAGTAATCCTTATAGTTTTGCTTTTGAATTTAGCTGCTCACAATCCCTCAGCAGAAACTTTCCTCTTCCTGTCATTGTTATCAACATCAACTATCCCCACCTACATGAGATGTCCTGAAACATGGCAGCAGGTAGGTCTCATAGACTTTGGGACCCTCAGTCACTGTTGAAGAAAAGAGTATTCATTCCTGAATGATGGTCTCTATTATTGCCACACCAATTCTCTTCTCCCCCAGTTTTAGATTAGATTATATTCCCTACAGTATGGAAACAGGCCCTTCAGCCCAACAAGTCCACACTAACCCTCCAAGCAGTAGCACACCCAAAACCCATTCCCCAACATTCACCCCTGACTAATGCACCTAACCTACACATCCCTGAACACTGTGGGCAATTTAGCATGGCCAATTCACCCTGACCTGCAGTGCTATCTACTGTTGAAAGATAATCTGTACCATAGTACAGTAGTCAGTTCCCTAGTCCGCCCCACAGTCTGTGCGCTCAACACCAGCAGTAAGAACCACAAATCTATTGGACAAAGGCACTGGCTCAGACTCCTCAAACACAAATAGTGGGAGGGCATTGTGAGCTCAATGAAGGACACGGAGAGGGGTCTGAGGTAGAGTGGTTTTGAGTGGGACCATGGGGCAGGGGAGATGGAGAGTCTGTAGCAACTTTCAATGTCTTTGATTAAGGGAGTTTCCCTCGCAGTAGCCCACACACTAAGGTCCGCTATGCTTCCCACACTGGGAGCTAGTGCCCAGCACTGTGTTTGTACCAGAGGCAAAGAGCTGGAGGGTGGGGGGTAGTGGAAATGGGAGGGATTCTGTGAATGAGATTCTGGCACAGAGACCCATTCACCAGGACCTAACCAACCAGAAAACAGGCTGGAGTACCTTCCTGAACTAGTAAAAATCACAATATAGAACAAGGACAACATACAATCTTTTAAAAGTCCCGTACTAATTAAATTAATGAAATAAAAGCAGCGATTGTGGTAAAATCCCAGGTCTAAATGACAAACCGAGTTAATGTCCAGTGAGATTTCTAATGTTACATTTCCAGCATCCACCACTGTTTCTCTTTTACTGAGACCAGTGTTACCGGGAACTCGGTATGTCAATATTTTTATAAACAAATGAAAGAAACCCTATCACTGAAATCATGTACCTTCTGCGCAGCTTTGTTCTCAGTTTGGAGGGTCTCTGTGGAGAATTCATATTTCCCCATCCGCGGAGTCACCAGGTCCTTCAATTTTAAACAGTTCATCTCTAAAAATGAAATAAACACTTAAAATGTTTAATAAAACTCAAGCCCGTTATTAATGCACCCTCCGGGTTTTTTTTGAGGGGAAGAGGGG
>NW_025187469.1:1743-3019 GCF_004010195.1 Chiloscyllium plagiosum | reverse complement strand
TCATACAAACAAAAAACAAAGTGTGGACTAACCTAACTCTATTGGAAAACTTAATGAAATGAAACATCATTTAACTACGAAACAGTCAATGTTCGAATATAGTAACATTGCATAAACCGTACAAAACTGGTCTTCCTGCTACCGGAATGATATTGTGAAACTTGAACGGATGAGGAAAAGTTATAATGTGATGTTTGTAATTCTTAAGCTTCCAAATGGTTTTGAGGTGCGAATGTATTTTAACCTTGAAGAAATTTGATGCATTTAAACCTCCTTCCTGTCCACGATAGAAGCTGTTGGATTTGTTCCGAATTTCCAGCGGGTTCTGTAATTATTTCAGGTTTCTGACGATAGCAATCTCTCACTTTTCGAACAAAACAAAACGAACCTTATGTTGCGAACAATATTCAAATAAGCAATGGGCAGCAGAGAGGAAAGCTTTCGAGCAGCGCTGCCCGGATTGTCACGGCAATTAACAGGAACCATCGCCATGAAAACCCTAAAGCAACCTGATAAATGCATTTCGTCACAGAATGCAACGTTGGTGCTCAAGACTTTTCCTTGCAAAACCACAGGAAATGCCACGACACTGCGACAGCCGGGAATCGAACCCAGATCAACGACTTAGAAGATAGGTATGCTCACCACTACACCACCACCGCGCTAGCAGCTAAGCTGTCCCTTTTCCCAAGCACACATAACAAGGCCGTAATCGTCACCAACTGAACTGGGGCGGAAAGCAAAACAAGAAATCGATTGTAAAACGTCAACAGGCCGAAAACACCAGAATCAGAAGCCTTCAGCCCTTAAGAACAATCACTGGATCCAAAAGGTTCACTCCCCACAAATGCTGCCGGACCTGCTGAGTTTCCCAGCAATTGTTGTGCTGTCTCTCAGATCTGCAACATCTGCAGTTCTTTGTCAGATAGAAAACAAACGTTGACCCATTGAAGGGGATATTTGATCAGGTGATAGTTCACTTCATCCACAGATATAGATGGGATGGAGTATAGGATCATAAAATTCTTACAGCGTAGAAATAGGCTATTCGGCTCATCATGCATCCCACCAAGTCTCACCCTCTACGCTATTCCTGTCACCCCACATTTCTCATGGCAAACCATATAACCAACGCTCACCTGGACACTATTGACTATTGAGAGTTGCAAATCCACCCTAACCTGCGCATTTTTGGACTGTGCGTGGAAATTGGAGCACCCGGAGGAAACTCACGCAGACACGGGGAGAATGTGCAAACTCCACCCAGACAGTCTTC
>NW_025187469.1:0-1600 GCF_004010195.1 Chiloscyllium plagiosum | reverse complement strand
GCCTGGAGGAAGAACGCCTGATCTTCCTCCTCAGGAACCTCCAACCCCAGGGCATCAATGTGGCCTTTACCATTTGCCTGATTTCCTCCTCCGACCACCTTATCCCAGTTCCATCCTGCCAGCTCGGCACCATCCTCATGGCCTGTCCTACCTGCCAATCTTCCTTCCAACCTATCCGCTCCACCGTCCTCTCCGACCAATCACCTTTACCCCCACCTCCATCCATCAATTGCGCTCTCCGCTCCCTTCTCCGCAGCCCCACTCCCTCCCATTTATCTGACCAGGATGGACGCTCCGAGCCTCATTCCCGATGACGGTGTTTTGCCCGAAATTGTTGATTCTCCTGCTCCTCGGATGCTGCCTGACCTGCTGTGTTTTTCCTGTATTACTCTAATCTTGACACTGATCTACAGCATCTGCAGTGTTCACTTTCACCTCGCATGACTGAATTCCTGCCCCTTACAGATCGAATTGGGTCTTGTGTTTTCATCATGAATTTCATTATGTTTAATATATTTTATTTTAAAAATCATCACAATATATTGATGCCCTCATGAGCTTTTGGACAGAACAATGTCTCCTTTCTCTGTGAACAAATAGAATTAAAGGAGTCGGTTTGGAGAATGTTTTCTCTCACAGAAACAGGAAAAGGGAGTTGTAATTCTCTCTGAAATAAACACAGGCCATTCAGAGGAATCTGATAAGGTCATGCAACATCTGTCGAGTGAAGGGAAAGGTTAGCTCATATGTTATGAGAGTAGGGGAATTCAGCAGGGCGGTAGGAATTTAGAAAAGTAATAATTACTGAATAATTGGAATGGGGTTAACGCTGAAGAAAAAAATACAGCCTGTTTAACATGTTCAGTCTGTTCTAGTAGTCAATCCAATCAAAGCTAGGCTTAGATTTCATATCCAGTTTCCTGTCCAATCCACACATACTGTGACTCCCTGAGAAACCAGCAATCTGTGTCATCCAATCTGAAATGCACTCAGTGAGGGTGCATCAGCAATCGTCAGAGGCAGAGAATATGAAAGACTCAGAGGCCTTAGAGTTAATCGCTCTCTCCCCATCTCATTCCCAAATAACCTGCCCTTACCCTGAGGGTGTGTCAATAATAATGCAAAGATCTGTAAATGGTGTAACTTTAACACTGACTTCTCTTCACAGATTCTGTCAGACCTGCTGAGCTTTTCCGCAACTCCTGAGACTGTGTTATCGTGTTTTAGATGCCCAGACCCACAGGATCAATTTCTCACCATCTACCCTCTGAAGCTTGTTCAGACTTTGATGCATTCAAATGAAATCGTATTTCAATTTTCTCAAATATGTACACAATTTATTCAAAAGCTCAGCATTGGAGCACGTGGGTTCCAAGCAGTAACCTTTATTTTGTGGTTCATTAACGTGTTTGGCTCATTGCCGCTGGGTTACCACGTATTACTCAGATATAATTGTTCTGGCGAAGTTGACGATGAGTTAGCGTCTTGAGCTGCTGCCATTCATTTTGTCCAGATAAACACATAATGATGTAAGGGAGGGAGTTCCAGGATTTCCAACGAATGGCATTTGTGGAACTGAGACGTTTTTCCGAGCCAGGGT
>NW_025187468.1:0-3019 GCF_004010195.1 Chiloscyllium plagiosum | reverse complement strand
GTGACTATCGATGATAAAAATATCTCAGCAAGATGCCTATCAATCACTTCACTAGCTTCACACAGAGTTGGAGTGTATACCTGATCTGGCCCTGGGGATTTATCAAACTTTATGCGTTTCAAGACATTCAGCACTTCCTCCTCTGTAATATGAGCATGTTGCAAGGTGTCATCATTTATTTCCCTACTTTCTATATCTTCCATCTCCTGTTCCACAGTAAATACTGATGCAAAATATGCGTTTCGTATCTCCGCCATTTTCTGTGGCTCCACACCAAGGCCGCTTGTCTGATGTTTGATATTCTCTCCCTAGTTATCATTTTGACCTTAATGTATTTGTAAAAACGTATTGCATTCGCCTCAATTACATTGGCCGAAGTCATCTCATGTCCCCTTTTCCCCTCCTTATTTCCCTCTGAAGCAACCTCTTAGTGCCTTTATAGTCTTCGAAGGATTCACCCGATCTATCCAGATGATGCCTTACACATGTTTCCTTCTTTTTCTGAACCAAAACATCAATTTCTTAGTCATCCAGCATTTCCTTTAACTAATGGCTTGTCTTTTCTCTGGATTCTTATTATCTCATTTCTGAAGGCTTGATCTATTTCCTCACTATCTCCCTGGGTCCCACCGCTCCTCTGCCCACCTTACTAGTTTAAAATCTCCCATTCAGCTCCAGCAAATCTCCCTGCCAATATATTCGCTCCTTCCAATTTAGGGAAAATCCACCCTTCTTCTACAGATTACTTCTACCCCAAAAGAGATTCCAATGATCGAAACATGTGAATCCTCCTCCCGTGCAGCAGCTCCTCAGCAATACACTCATCTGCTGCATCCTCCTAATCTGCCCTCATTAGCTCGTAACACCGGGAGTAATCCAGATATTACTAATCTCGAGGACCTCCTCTTTAAATTCCTGCCTAACTGTCTGTAATCACCCTTCAGAATCTCAACCTCTTTCCTTCATATGTCGTTAGTTCCAATATGGACAATTACCTCTTGCTGTGCCCTCTTCCCCGTGAGATCATTCTGCACTCTCTCTGAAACATCCTTGCTCCTGGCACCAGGGAAGCAAACACCTTCCAGTTTTTCGCTGCTAGCCAAAGAAACGTCTGTCAGTACCTAAGGCTAGAGAATCCCCCAACACAATTGATCTCCTGGAACACGACGTACTTTTCGTTGCATTCGAGCCATAGTCAATAACAGGAACTTGGCTGTTCCTGCTATGCTGGCATGAGAATCCATCACCTCGTACGTTTTACAAAAAGCAGCATGCTAGTTTGGAATGCATATAGCCACAGCAGGCTCCCATACGAGGTGCCTACCTCTCTTACCTTTTCTGGAGTTAACCCATTTATGTGACTGTATCTGGGACTTACCCCCACACACTACGTATAACTGCCATGCATCACATACTGTTGCTGTTGCACATTCCTCATTGTTTCTAACTGTCTCTCTAACCGATCCATTAGATCTGATAAGATTCGCAACCAACAACATTTATTGGAGATATAATCCGCAGTAAACCTTAAACTCTCTTTACACTCCCACGTCTCACAAGAAGTACATATCACTCTACTAAAGAACATTTTTGATCCTTCACAGTTTACTGACCCAGGAAATAACACCATCTTATTCATCTACAAATGCCCCAGGTTAAATTAATAGTTATGGCTTTTATTTTAAGTTTAATCAAGAAACATATATAAAAAAGATATAATCAAGAAAGAATCAACTCTACTCACTACAGCAAGCTTTCTGTCGGCCAGTTAAAACAATTAACTTATCTGATTCTGTGCTGTAAACTTCGTCCAAACTGTTCCGACAAGATCAGTTGAAACTTTCACTGTTTCTTAATTTTCCCAGATGCACTGCGATGTCCAGCGATTCATGAATTCAAACAGCAAAGGCAGTATCTGTGCAGGTTCATTGTGGTGTCAGTTTCTTTCTGTCTCCTTCTCACTCTCTCTCCTGCACAGACCTCTGCATATGCTTCCTTTGTCTGTTCTTCTCCTGTTTAAAACTGCTGGTGTTTTGACTTCTTTTCCCCAAAGTTCCAAAATAATGCAACAGCATATAAAACAGTAATTCGAGGAAATCACAATTCTGTAGTACAGCAGACAGCTATAGCGCCTGGAGAACGTTTCAGTGATACCATGTTCTAGAGGGACTTCTGCAAGGGGCACACATGGGCAGGTTGGTGCGGGCTGGAGGATGTAGCAGAGAAACAGTGGGCTCGACGTATTGGAAAAATGTAGGGAAATAGCGATTATAGTAGTGACTGAAGTAGAAGGTTTTTGAGGTTGTGCAAGTTTTTGAGACTGGAGTAATTTACAGAGCCAGGGAGTACAAATAGCATTGGAGTACGTTTCATATATACGGAGGGACTGTGGGGATAGGAGGTTAAAGAGAGAGGGATTGTCCAGGGAGTTGGAAGCATTCAAGGCGCTGGAGCAGATGAGGTGGAGCGAAAGGTATTTTTCCTTGCTGTGTGACTCTATGACATGAACACAGAGAGTCCTGAAGATGGAATAGAGAGCAGAAAGATCTAATGTTTTCTACCACCTTCTAAATGGAAGCATTCATTCACCTCTCTTTCTTGATCCACACTAAGACAGCACATGCCTGCATTGATAACCGTGAGTTTCCTATGCTGTCTCAGGAAGGATCAGTATCACAAACTGTAGGACAATCCTTTTACAAGAGGGTAGCATTTTAGCCTGGGATGTTTACGCTCTGTGTTCACCCTTCAGCACGATATCTATGTCATGTCTTGAGGGCTGAATTAATTAGTCATTTAAATGCTCTCTTTTCTGTTATCTGTGAGCGATCATATCACGCTGCAGGATTTATTGGAGACTCCACATCTCCCTGCCCTTTTCTCTGTGGCTGCTAAACTATCTTCAACGTGATGATGGATGGGACAGTAGTTAGGAATACTGCTGCTTCAGGAAATTCCTGAATACCCACAGGAGACAAACTCAAAGTAGACTGGTGCAATGAGTGGGACAGATGTAGAA
>NW_025187467.1:1924-3019 GCF_004010195.1 Chiloscyllium plagiosum | reverse complement strand
CCTGTTACTCTCCGGGTCACCCTGAGACACAGTGATTCCCTGTTACTCTCCGGGTCACCCTGAGACACAGTAATTCCCTGTTACTCTCGGGGACACCCTGAGACACAGTGACTCCCCGTTACTCTCGGGGTCACCCTGAGACACAGTAATTCCCTGTTACTCTCGGGGACACCCTGAGACACAGTAATTCCCTGTTACTCTCGGGGACACCCTGAGACACAGTAATTCCCTGTTACTCTCCGGGACACCCTGAGACACAGTAATTCCCTGTTACTCTCGGGGACACCCTGAGACACAGTGATTCCCTGTTACTCTCCGGGACACCCTGAGACACAGTAATTCCCTGTTACTCTCCAGGTCACCCTGAGACACAGTGATTCCCTGTTACTCTCCGGGACACCCTGAGACACAGTAATTCCCTGTTACTCTCTGGGACATCCTGAGACACAGTGATTCCCTGTTACTCTCGGGGACACCCTGAGACAGAGTTACTCCCTGTTACTCTCTGGGTGGTTTCCCTCGGCCCAGAGTGACCCTGAATGACCCCGAGTAACCCCGAGTGACTGTGAGTGGCCTCGAGTAACCCCGAGTGGCCCCGAGTGACCCCGAGTGGCCCAGAGTGACCCCGAGTGGCCCAGAGTGACCCAGAGTGGCCCCGAGGGACACTGCGTGACCCCGAGTGGCCCTGAGTGACCCCGAGTGGCCGTAAGTGACCCAGGGTGACCCAGAGTGACCCCGGGTGACCCTGAGCGACCCCGTGCCCATGCCCCGGTCCGAGTCGTGCGGAATTCCGATCTCTGCTCCCTTCCCCCCTCCCCCAGGTACTCTCCGAGTGGAAGCAGAAATACGAGGAGGCGCAGAGTGAGCTGGAGGCCGCTCAGAAAGAGGCTCGCTCCCTCAGCACCGAGCTGTTCAAGCTGAAGAACGCCTACGAGGAATCCCTCGATCACCTCGAGACCCTCAAGAGGGAGAACAAGATCCTCCAAGGTACGGGGTTCCTCCGACAGTGCCCTGTCCCTCAGCACTGACCGTCCGACAGTGCCCACTCCCTCAGCACTGACCCTCCAACAGTGCCCGCTCCCTCAGCACTGACCC
>NW_025187467.1:0-1013 GCF_004010195.1 Chiloscyllium plagiosum | reverse complement strand
GGTGGGACAGTGTAGAGGGAGCTTTACTCTGTATCTAACCCCGTGCTGTCCCTGGGATGTAGGGAGCAGTGTAGAGGGAGCTTTACTCTGTATCTAACCCTGTGCTGTCCTGTCCCTGGGAGTGTTTGATGGGGGGACAGTGTAGAGGGAGCTTTACTCTGTATCTAACCCCGTGCTGTCCCTGTCCCTGGGATGGGGGGGACAGTGTAGAGGGAGCTTTACTCTGTATCTAACCCCGTGCTGTCTCTGTCCCTGGGATGGGAGGGGAACAGTGTAGAGGGAGCTTTACTCTGTATCTAACCCCGTGCTGTCCCTGGGATGGGGGGGACGGTGTAGAGGGAGCTTTACTCTGTATCTAACCCTGTGCTGTCCTTGTCCCTGGGATGGGGGGGACAGTGTAGAGGGAGCTTTCCCCTGTATCTAACCCTGTGCTGTCTCTGTCCCTGGGATGGGAGGGGAACAGTGTAGAGGGAGCTTTACCCTGTATCTAACCCGGTGCTGTCCCTGTCCCTGGGCTGGGGGGACAGTGTAGAGGGAGCCTGACCGGGTCTCTGAGCTGTTGTGCTGTCGTAGGCTTCCCTGGAGCACGAGGAAGGGAAGATACTGAGGGCGCAGTTGGAGTTTAACCAGACGAAGGCCGAGCTGGAGAGGAAGTTGGTGGAGAAGGACGAGGAGATGGAACAGGCCAAGAGGAACCAGCAGCGAGTGGTGGAAACTCTGCAGACCTCACTAGAGTCCGAGACCCGCAGCAGGAACGAGGCGCTCAGGGTCAAGAAGAAGATGGAGGGCGACCTCAATGAGATGGAGGTCCAGCTCAACATGGCCAATCGCCAGGCCACTGAGGCGCACCGGCTGCTGAAGGTGCTGCAGGGGACCCTGAAGGTAGGCCAGAGGGAGCGGGCACTGCCCCAGGGTCAGGCCAGAGGGAGCGGGCACTGCCCCAGGGTCAGGCCACAGGGAGCGGGCACTGCCCCAGGGTCAGGCCACAGGGAGGGGGCACTGTCGGAGGGTCA
>NW_025187466.1:0-3019 GCF_004010195.1 Chiloscyllium plagiosum | reverse complement strand
AATTCACTCTCGAATTCGACTTGCCTAAATGCATCATCTCACATTTGTCTGGATTGAACGCCATCTGTCACTTTTCCGCCTAACTCTTCAGTCTATCTATATCCTCCTGTATTCTCTGACAGTCCATTTTGCCTTCTGCTACTCCACCAAACTTTGTGTGATCCGCAAACTTGCTGATAATACCAACAGTGCACTCTTCTCGATCATTTAAGTGTATTACAAACAACAGTGGCCCCAATACTGACACCTGTGGAACACCACTGGCCACCCTTCTCCATTTCGAGAAACTCCCTTCAACGACTACTCTCTGTCTCCTGTTACTCAACCAGTTCTTCATCCACCAAGCCAGAACACCCTGCGGACTATGTGACTTCACTTTCTCCATTAGACTACAATGTGGAACCTTATCAAACGCCTTACTAAAGTCCATGTATATGACATCTTTCATCTAACAACTTGGTCACTTCCTCGAAGAACTCTATCAAGTTTGTAAGACACGATCCCCCCTGCACAAAACCATGTTGCCCATCACCGATAAGCTCATTCCTTTCCAAACATAATAAGATCCCATCTCTCAGTACCCTCTCTAGCAAATTCCACACCACCAACGTCAGGCTCACTGGTCTGTAGTTAGACGGAATATCCCTACTACCCTTCATGTAAAGGGGGACAACATGAGCAATCCTCCAGTCCTCCACCTGTATTTAAGGATGCCACAAAGATATCTGTCAGGGCCGGAGTTATTTCCTCTCTCGCCTCACTCAGCAACCTTGGATGCATCCTATCCAATCCTCGGTATTTGTCCCCCTTAATAACTTCTAGCTTACCTAATACATCATCCCTACTCATGCCAACGTGATCCAGACTAATCAAATTTCGATCTCTAATCACAAGTTTATCATGTTCCTCTCCTCAGTGAATACTGATACAAAGTAATCATTCAGAATCTCACCCATTCTCTCGAATGCAGTACACAGCCTTCCTTCATTATCTTTAAGTGTAAATAATTTATTTAGTTACCCATTTGCTTCTTATATAAAAATAAAATGCTTTGAGATTTCCCTAATCCTGCTTGCTGAAGCTACTTCATGACCCCTCTTAGCCCGCTTGATTCCTTGTTTAAGACTAGCCCTACTTTTCCGATATTCCTCCAGGGCCCGATGTGTTCTTATCTGCCTCGATCTTATGTACGCTTCCCTTTTCCTCTTGGCTAGCCGTAAAATTTATCCTGTCATCCACGATTCACGAATCTTGCCCTTCCTATGCTTTGCCTTCAAATGGATATGGCTTTCCTGTCGTGCTGTTAAACTACCTTTGAAAGTTTCCGACATATCAAATTTGGACTTCCCTTCAAATAGTTGTGTCCAATCCACATTTCCCAGCTGCTGCCTAATTTTGATATAATTGGCCATGGCCCAGTTTAGCACTCTTCCCTTAGATCCACTCTCTTCTTTATCTATGATTATTATAAAATAGCAGAATTGTGGTCACTGTTCCCAAAGAAATCCCCCACCCCAATTTCCACCACTGGTCCTGGCTCGTTCCCTTGTACCAGGTCCAAATTGGCCTCTTCTCTCGTAGGATTATTGGCATACTGCTCCAGAAATCTCTGCTGCACGCTTTGTACAAATTTTACTCCATCCAGGCCTCTGATGCTAAGTGCACCCAACTCAATGTTGGGAAAATTAAAATCTCCCATCACTACTACCCTATTGCCTCCACATCTATTCATAATCTGTTGACCTATTTGTTCTTCTCCCTCACGCTCACTTTTGGGAGGTCTGTAATACAGCCCCAACAGTGTATTCATCTGCCTAACACACGATACTCCTTGCAATAAAGTAGATGCATTTCAGGCCACCAGTTCTTTTTCGCTCACTTGCTCTCTGCCTATTTTTCCCTTTATTCATGCTATCTTCATGATTATTATAGTCTCCAGTCTCCACATCGCTGTCTACTTGTTTTCTCTTCTTGTTCCCAGTCCCCTGCCACATTAGTTTAAAACCTCCTCAACAGCAGTAGGAAAAAATCCCCTAAAGACATTGGTTCCAGTGTGGTTCAGATGTAGACCAGGTCTGGTTCAGATGTAGACCGAGAAGGCCCGGACATACAGAGATACAACTATGAGTAGTCCCAGACACACAAAGACACAACGCTGAAAAGGTCCGGTTACACAGTGACACAACCCGGGGAAGGACAGAGACATAACCCTGATATGTCCTGTACCAGCTGTGTGACAACCCTGAGATGGCCTGGACACACAGGGATACACACCTGAAAAGGCCTGGTAATAGTGAGACACAATCCTGATTCGGTCTGGGCACACAATGGAACACAGCCTGAAGAATGACAGGACCTACAGGGACACAAACAAGAGAATGCCCGGACCCAAAGTGACATAGCCCTGAGAAGGACAAGACACAAAAAGAAACAAAATTGAGAGCACCTGGACCCACTGAGTCAAAATTCTGAGCAGGCCCGGACCCACAGAGACACAACGCTGAGAGCGTAAGGAACAATAAGGACGCAATCCTGACCATGCCGGGACACACAGAGACACAAAACTCTGAATACCTGGACGCACTGAGAGAAAACCCTGAGAGGGAACAGACTGACGGAGAAGCCTCGGACTGACAGCAACACAACCCTGAGAAGACCTGGACCCACAGCAACACAACGCTAAGAAGGACCGGACCAGAGTGACACAACCACGGGAAGGAATGTGGCAAAGAAACAAAACCCCGAGAAGGCCCAGAGTCACAGAGATACAACCATGAGAAGGCAAGGACCAACACAAATAAAATACTGAGAACGCGTGGACCCATAGAGAAACAATGTTGAGAGGCCTGGACAAAATAACCACAAACTTAAGAAGGCGCAGATGCATGGAGAGACAACTGTGAGAGGCCCGTACCCACAGAATCACACCCCTGAGCGCGCCCTCATCCACAAAGACACAATCAATATGAGGCAGTGGCCCACCGAGACATATCACAGAGAAGACCTGGACCCACAGAGA